>NC_079172.1:23899883-23957383 GCF_947568905.1 Ostrea edulis | reverse complement strand
GATCACTGTTCGTTATCTTTGCCTTTCATTTGGCAGTGAATCTGGGAAATGCCCAACATTATGTTGAGATTATGGAAATCACTATATTTGAGAGGATATTGTACCGATCCGTATCACTTTTTTAATTTACCATATCAATGTCGATATATCAAGTCCAAACTGCAAATGATTTGAGTGCACCTTTCACCTGTGCCGAGGTGATAAACAATTGAAATTCTGGCGGATAAAAATACAATGTAGCTCTACGTCACTTGTATGACGACGTAATAGTTAAGCGAGGGATTTTCCCACCTGATACGATGTTTGTTAATATATTGACACACGATTTTTACTAAAAATACGCGACGCTTTTACTTTGAATTGAATATGTTGTGATTGATTGTTATTTTAAGCAGGATAATTTAACTCTGTCCCACTTAGTCATTTAAAAAGTTTCACTAAATGCACATCCTACAGAGAAGAGTTCTTATCTCTAAACTGGCGTATACTGGCGTATACTTGGGATTTGTCAAAGTGAGCCTCTCGGCCCGCGGTCTTTACTGCATAGAACGCGGTCAGCTCCGATATTATGGTTATCTCGAGCATTTTTAAAGGTCCAAGCACAATGTTTACATGGTCTATGATGAATTTGCCTAAGTGTATACAGCTTTATACTAGGTGGTAACTTTTCACACCTGATCGACACCACAGATTTCAAAGTCACACCTTCGAAACATACGCTATTGTTAACAACGATCTGCTTTGTTAACCCCACGCGGCATTGCAAATTAATTACTTGCTAATTAATTGGCAGATTGGATATCCTCACGGACTTAGTGCGTATGGACTTCTAGTTGCATGAAAGAAGTTCATAGTCCTTGCAGTCGGCAATACATTAACTTTAAGAATATACTCACTGAAATTAGCATTTCAATGAAATAAAGACGGAAACTTCAAAGTATATATTAATTCAAGAAATATTAATCAATCAAGATTTCAGTTTTTCTATATGCCTACGTATCCGGTTATGTAAATAGGCTCTTCACAGCGTTTAGCTTTTATTTCATTCTCGGAGATTACAGGCGTTGATCGGTTTACGGCAATCTGATTAAAACCAGATCCTGAGATCCGCTCACTTAGATCGCTACACTACGATCTGACGTAACCCCATATAGGGTCACGTCCGCATGACCTTTCGTTAAGCCAATCAAATTGACCCTGCCGATTTATACAAACGATAATTTTTCTCCCATGAACCTTTGCGTCATTATTTACGTTAGAGATCCAAAAAAAAAAAAAAAAAAAAAAAAAAAATGGCTGCGCGTTTGACAGACGACTGCACACCTGTCAAAACATGCGATTTAAACAACGTCTGTTATCTCTGCGGGTTTTCTTTCATTCAAACGCTAAAAAATCCCGATGGAGTTCACAATTCAAGGAAAATGGCTGCGATTGTTTGGTTTGAAAGAAAACATATCGCAGCTAGATGCGACGTCACAATGCACCGTTTACGTTGACTGGCGTTATATTCCTCGCGTTATTTAAGTAAACCATCTTGAAAACTATTCAATTCGTACCCGTCCCTATTCATACATAAATCTGAATTCACAATTAATTTAATTTGGGTATATTTCATATCGTACGTTTTGTTGTTTGAATGAACGGAATAGATTAGGCATTATTGCGAATGTTTAAAATTCGTTATGCGAGAATATACAAATTTACAGTGTGGAATAAACTTCGTGGGAGAGAGATTACAGCAATTTGTTTACGAATTGCCAGGAACCGCCTAAATAGTCATCATTGTCTGTATGGGGCAATCTGACTGGCTGATAGTTCTCATGAATATTCCAAGCGAAAGGTCATGCGGACATGACCCCCTATGGGGTTATGTCAGATCCTAGTGTAGCGATCTAAGTGAGCGGATCTCAGGATCTGGTTTTAATCAGATTGGGTTTACGGTAGCTGTATAAGTGATCCTGGATTTTGCGGTTCTATTCCCCGTATCTTCTATATAACACTGCTGTCTCTGGCAGGTTGTTCCAAATGTTACACACTCCATTTTTTTTTTTATATTCAATCTAAATCTATCTTTAAATGATTTGTATCGATGTCCTCCTAGTGTTCTGGCTTTGCTCTTGAATAAATCTAAAAGTTATACATTAGCGTACTTTACAACATATCTCAAGTCAAACCAAGGACGGACACAGTGAGGGATTGTAAATGCCCATGATATGTTGGATGGTTGTATGTTGTTTAACGTCCCTCTCGAGAATATTTCAATGAAGTGGAGACGTCACCATTGCCGGTGAAGGGTTGCAAAATGTAGGCTTATGCTTGGTGCTTACGGCCTTTGAGCAGGGAGGGATCTTTATCGTACCACACCTGCTGTTACATGGGGCCTCGGTGTGTGCGTTCTCATTTTATCGCCTCTTACGACAAGTAAGGAGTACTGAGGACCTATTCTCACTCGGATCCCCACGGGAGACCGTGATAAGTATTAAAATTTTCGGGGCTTTTAAACTGTAAAGTGCATACTAGCTGCAGAACTGTAGCTCTCTTAAAAAATATTGGGACAGGTCAGAGAGCTACAGATCCATCCCTTATAAAAACCTTCGACTTTCGGCGCACAAAAAATTGCACGGTTGAGACCTTACATAGCTATATTTTTGCATCGCCGTCTCATAAATTTAATATAAAAAAATTCCTAACATGTTTTCTTACTATACATGTGTCCAGACATATACCTTCAAATATCCATCAAAGCCCCATATGACCCCAAAACTCGTAGCTTTTAATTATTTCGTTCGTTGACGTAGCCATGTTAGGTAGCAAGTCAATTAGAATCCCGGTTCATTTCTATACTTAACAATAACGTCTATATGTGAACTAATATCCCCACACTTATTTTCAGTAAATCATTTTAGATAACAAATCATCTCAGTTTGGTTAAATAATAATTATTCAATTATGTAAACTCCCGGCTACGCGACTTTCATTAGTCTGGCACGGTCCCCATCCCTGCCATACGAGCGTAAGGAACCAGACTCGGCTTTTGTAGCATTTTCAATAATCAACGCCTTATTTTACCTCTTGATAAACTTTATTTTCTAATTTTATTAATTGTTAACGTCTATAATAAGTGAAGAACGAATACATAACTTGTAACGAATATTACGAATAGATACATGTACCAATGGCCACAGGATTCGAATTGACGTGCTACTTAGGTGGCAGGGGACAGTTTCTTTGGTTTTGAAACATGTGGATAGGGGGTATACACCAAAGTCAGATTATGACAGACTAATGAAAAATCATGTTTCCCTTTTATGTCAATACTTGTATTTCATATTAGTGTAGTTAATAAATTATGACCCTAAATTACATGTAATCTATAAATACTGGTGCTGGTGCACAAAACATGCTCTGAGCAGGTTCCCCTTTTTTGCTTTGATTTTCCCTCATTTGGGCTAATCCGCACCACCCCCACACCATCACAGTACCAAACATGGGGATTTAGACACTGTGCACAATCAAGAACCCTATCTGCCCTTCTCAAAAATCTACCTCTCATATGGGGCCATCCACCTTCCCTCACAGCTACAGACCTTTTGCTAGACCCTGCATGTTTTCACCGGAATTTCTTCAGCAACTGACCACGTGTCTTAGTTTCGTATTTGCACCCATCTATATGCTAGGAATCATGGTGACACGTACATGTTGTATATCAACATTTTTACTAAGCACTCAGCTACATTTGACATGCATCCTAAAATTATTGTATACATTTTTACACATGTAATATCACTTCAAATACGGGGTAATTCCATTTTTTGAAAAAGTTGACCGGGCCTATAGTGCGAAACTGTCCCCTGCTACCTTACATGGCTACGTCAACAATCGAAATCCTTTGAAGCTGTGAGTTTTCGGATTGAATTAAAGCCCCTTTAATGGATATCAAAGTGTTTAATAAAGCATACAAAGAAAAAATATGTACATCTTCAGCTGTGTCACAATTACATTTGGGAAAAGCTTTGATATTTCTTCTGTTTAAATCATAATTCAGCAATCAATGAAGTTGTATTGTTTGGTGTGAATAGCACTGATAAAACGATTGCCAAGCGAAAAATCATTTTGGAGGTTTAAAAATAATACCAGTAACGTTTTTCTTCAATATGCTAAGAGAGGTTGCTTATCTAACTTCTGCTTTCAGTGAAATCCATTTTCGAACAGTATGTAAGATTTAAAAAAAAAAACCATGGTATCTAGAGGTCCGGTTCATTGATTGGAAATCATTTCGATGCCCAATTCGGTAGATATGTGACAATTCTTGCGACGCTTAGCTGAACCTTTCCTAATTTGTCCAGATAAAAAAAATTACAATCGTCTCACACTACAGAAGCGTCTAATAAACGTAATAAATGTACATTTTACCGATAGATACTAATGAACAAGATATGATTATAAGTCTTCCAAACGAAGTACTGACTGTATAAAAGAGGACTTTTTCTAAGTACTTCTGTTTCCCTCCACGTTAATAAACCCCTTCTAAAGGTCACAAAGACCTTGATTTGGAAATTTTCATAAATCCCTTTGTTTCTTTTAAGACATGACCTTGATCCTAGTTTGTAGGTCCCAACATCCCCTCATCATTTATGAAGATCGTATATCTCTATCAGTCACGGTTCTACAATTATACAAGTTTTTAATGATCAAGGTCAAACTCATTGGAGTCACTTGACCCTGATAACTGTTTGTAGCTCCCATCATCTTCTTATCATTTCATAAGATTCCTGCGAAATTTGACAGATGTGACGTAAAACATGTTAAAAATACGACCTCCATCGCACAAGAGTTCCACCTTTAGTTTGGGAAATACTATGCGTTGCTAGGGTGACTCAACTTAAGTTTTCTAAATTACTAAGAACTGTACTTAGCTAAGAACAGTGCTTAACTTTTTTATGAATTGATACTTAAGTATTTTTCTTAGCTAAGAATTTTTTTAGTACTTAAGTAGGAAATCTAAGAAAAATCTTAGAATCTTTATGAATCCCGGCCCAGGTCCATATCAGACCTGGTTCTGAAGTTATATAAGTTTTTTATGTTCAAGGTAAGAGGTTAAGGTCACCGGAGTTCTTGGTCTTGATATTAGTTTTAGACCACAACATCATTTTACCATTTCTGGAGATTTTGGTCCGGGATATAAAGTAATGAGTGTTTATGATCAAGGTCAAAGGCTAAGGCCACTAGAGATACTAATTTGTAGGTCAAAACTACCTTTTATCACTTCTGAAGATTTCATCTCTCTATCAGCCTCGGTTCTAAAGTGATAGGAGTTTTTATGATAAAGGTCAAGGTCACAGAAATTGTTTGACCTTGACACTGGTTTGTATTGTCTTATAATTCATGAAGATCCCATGTTTCTATGAATTCCGGTTGTGAAGTTATACCAGTTTTATGTTCAAGGTCACTGGAGACACTTGAGCTTCAAACATATTTGTAGATCCCAAACTTCGTTTGGGATATTTAATTATTCCGGCCGACAGTAAATTTAAGTTCTATAAGGAGACCTAATTTTTATACGTTCTACTTGCTATATAACTGATATATTCAGAACATATGAAAAAAGTCAATCAAGACTATGATTGGTTTACTAATATACATAATTAAGTTGACATCCTTAAAAAATAACTTACATGTTGAGATTAATTACATATTGCACCATTTGTCTGACGAATCATTGAGTACCTTTACATGTAAAATATGATTCAAGACCATTTCAGTATTTCTAATGTACAAATAACTGTATTGCAATAAATTATCATGTGCAAAAATTAAAACACGTTGGTTGTTACATCATTAGTGTAAATAAGATATAAATGTAGATTAGGATTTAACATAGATCCTTGGGAGGGAGCTAAAATGGGCTATGTCTGCTGCTGAGATTCTTACCCTTAAAGCAAATAATTCTTGTTGCACATGACACAATGCATTGAGCACCATTAATTATTGAAATGGAAGGTTTTGTTTTTACCCTGTATGTGTGGACAAATCACCGGACAACAAATACGTTGGAGGTCCCGGATCAAACGTTACGAAAGACATTTCAATACTCTAAAACACAAACACAGAATTTCAATGGATAAAATTAAAAAGTGAATTCTTTCAGTTTGAAACAGACATATACCTATGTCTTGTGTACGTACTTTCCAATAAATCGGGATATTTAAGAAACGATTAGTATAACAAATTAGGTATAGCATGATTTGATTGCAAGTCAATGAAACTATTGACTACAAATAGGCATTTGAAAAAAAAATATCAGAGAGAATTTTATAGCATTACGTAGATAAAATTAGGGTTTGTTTTATTTTATCCAATGTATAGATATTGATATAAGAATTCAATTAGCATAAAGCAGCGATTTTTAGGTGAAAGTAGTGGATCACATTAATTAGTTTTTAGACAAAGAGTGAATTTTGAGTTCATGTTTCATATGAAATGAAAAATAAAATAAAAAATAAGACATTCTTATTTCATTTACATAATACTAGACTACAATGCTTTATATGAATTCTACTGATTATCCGTAGTGGATACAGCTTGCCATGGCAAAATTGTTGGTATAATTATATAAATGCAAATACCTCGAGCGTCGGTAAATTGATATACTATTCATTAATTTCAATTGAAGTACTCATCGTTAAAGAAAAATCTACACTGATCAATCCTCACAACATAGAAAAGCTTCAATATCAATATTACTAACCTGGTCTTGGTCATCCCAACCCCCGTCATTTTTTATTGTTCAAATATCTTTGTAATGGTTGAGATTCCAACCCATAAAATAAATTTAATCTTGTTGCACATGACACAGGGCAATGGGCACCAGGCTTTTGTTGGTCGTTTTTCCACCCCAGTTGTCCCTGAAGATGAAAAATGACATTCCGAAAACTTATATTTAGCACACTACCAATCATCTCCCAAAAGATGGTTAGGCAGCTGTATAAAATGTAAGAGGAGTTCCACCACCGCCCCACCACCTCGGAAAATTGAAAATCTGTCAAATTTCCTTTTCGATCCTCAAACGCCTCATTTATTTTAAGCAGTCACCAATTAATCTTTTGGAATATGATTGGTGGTGTCCTGTAGATATGCAATAAGGTTTAGGAATTTCCATTTGTACCCTGGGGCAAAATGTAGGGTCAACAAACGACGTTTTTCTCCAAAAACCTGGTTCGGACCAGAACTTCTCTTACATTTTACACAGTAGCCAAATCATCTTTTGGAAGTTAATTGGGTGTTTTCAATAGATGAGCAATAAGGTATCAGAATTTTCATTTTCATCTTTAAAAGGGGCAAATAGTTGGGGGGGGGGGGAAACGACGAACAAGAACCTTGATGCTCAGTGAATTGTGGCATGTGCAACTAGAATATACTAGTATTTGCTTCGAGGTTTGGAATCTTGACCATCTTAAGATATTTGAACCATAAAAGAATGATGGGGGTTGGGATGACCCGGTCGGGACACTAGCCCATCAGAATACACTCATGTGCAACAGGAGTATATATGTTTTAGGGACCATCATCTCAATTGTTTGAAATAAATTGCAACAATTATGAAATAGGGTATGGAATGACCCTAGGGAACTTGCCCAACAGAATATTCAATGCACCTTCAAGTTGACATTTATGCAGCAAGAATATACCTTCCAAAAGTATCGTTATCTCATCATAGTACATTGTATATGGTTCATGACGTAACCGATATGCCAACCGGTAATGTACTGTGATTGCTCACCAAGCGTCGAGTTTAAGAGTTCTCTTCTAGACAATGTGCGCATTTTTCAAAATCTGAGAACTGAATGAGCTTAAGTGATTAAAACTGGCTTTCACTTCTCATTTTTCTCTAAAATCATGATCCGTACAAATATTTCATAATTTTTATTCAGTCACCAAATGTGATTAAAATCAGATCCTTTCATCCGCTCACGTAGATAGACACTAGGTAGCGATCTGTATGAGCGGATCAAAGGGTCTGATTTTAATCAGGTTGTCAGTCCCCTTGATCATGGCTAAAAGACCATAGTTCTGCATCATAACAGTCTATCTGATCATAAACAACCTTTGTGCCAAACATTAGCTTCCACGGTATTGCCATCAAAGAGATGTGGTCTGAAGCAATTTTTATAACCGTATTGACACGGTCTGCTGATAATCAACATCAGTTGGAACTTCAGACATCCCCCACTACAAAGATATAGTTATCGAACTTTTTTAACCATTTACCTTTACCAAATGAGCTTGTTTGGGGGTTACGACACACTTTAAACGTAGGAGCTTGTGAAAGAGATGTGCCCCGAACAGATAATTTCTAACTTGTATATTAATGCGACCTTGACGTTGAGAAAAAATTCTTGGTTCACGAACGGTACATGTATCGTCTGCTTGTATTGTAAAATATCTCTTCATTACAAAGTTTTGGCCCGACTAATAATTCTAAATGCTTTTTAATGACCCTGATCTTGTCTCATAACTTTGAGTGTAAATCATGATACAATTCTCTGTTTACCATTAACGTCCGTGTCAAGTATGAACTTTTGATGTTTCTCCATTGCAGTTGTGGCTCAGATATATCTAGATCATTACTAGTAACCTTGGCTCCGGGTCATTACGCATTTTCTGGTTATATCAAATCATCCTTGTGCAATAAGTATCAACGTTTAGCGTTTGTTATTTGACGTTCATTTCAAGAATTGTTCACTACAAATTGAGACGTCATCACTGTTAGGGGTAGTGCCACAAATCACCTATGCATGGCGCCCAAGAACGTAGCATCGAGGATTCTTTATAGCGACAATGGCTGCCGTTACACGTGACCTTCGTTTTAAAGGTATTATCCGAGTGACCCACTATTTTCTCTTTCAGTTAATGTCCCTCCTAACACGTGATCCCACATTCAAAATATTCAAACGAGAACAAGAAAATAAAAAGCTCGCCATTGGTCACCGGGAAAATTTATTAATGATCTCATATTATACAACACATTCATACTATGACTGTCAGCCAACTTTGATAATCAAAGGTCAAGCAGGTTTTAGTGGACCTATGTTTGAATCCAGGTCTAGTTCGTTGCATTTTCTCCCTTACTGTCAAATTTGTGACCCCAGACAAGGTCCTGGAACTGATCAGTGAGTGACGCACCAGGAAATAAAGATCGTGGTCTAGTGCCGTGGATACCAAATCTGGACTTGAAAGGCATGTCAGGGAATAATGATCCTAAGGTTGTGTGTTGATAGGGACTAAGACCTTTAAGAACGGAGCGTTGTGGTCGTCAGCCAGGTTCGATCACCAGTACCAAGTAGCTAAGTTGATAGAACACCTGGCTAGAGATTCAGGGGTTCGAATCCCAGTCTAGTCCCTTCCCGGTACAGTACAATCCGTTCTTATATTTATATAGTCCTAAATTATGGATAAGAATAGGGCAAATTAGACTATTAGTGAAATAAGTTCTTTAGACCATACACTATAGATAGAGGCTAATTAAGTTGTATTTTTGTCGTACCAGGGAATTTTAAGGTCACATCCAATATAGTAGAAACTCGATCGTGACGTCTATTGCTTAAGGTGTGAAAAGAGAATAGTCATTATCTATTTGAAAGCCTAAGATCTTATCCTAATAAGGTTGGAGTTCACGACTTTCCATTCACAAGATGAGTGTTCTACCGTGTGGTGGTGATTGTATCATTGGGAGTACATTGACAGACTCAACTCATCACATTTATTGATTTTATATTCATATAGTTTTCAAAAACGCAGTCGAAATGGAAAATGAATAGTCACCATTACATCTAAAATCTTGGAACACTGATATGAATTTTCTAACCAATTAACCGTCATATACAACTATCGTATTTCCATCTCGTTCCAACCAAAGAATACCAATGAGGCAGTTCCAATTAATGTCAGCGATGAAAGAACGAGAAGATAATTTCACCTTGTAGAGACAATATATTGATACTGAATTGAATGCGGAAGCGAGGAAACTAGCATACACCAATTAATCAGTCTCACACGAAACATTAACACGAAACTAACTACATGTATACCGTTGCTATGGCACAAACTCTTCTGTTGGGTTCAAATTAAGATAATAATTTTAAAAAAACTGGGTAAAGCAAAAGTGCCATATAACAAAAACCACTGCATCCTTAGAGACAGATACATCAATAGTAAATACATTGTAATATGTCCCAGACGCGTTGCATTTTCTGTAGGAAGAACACCTGACCCCACGTAGTAAGTACTGTGATACAAAATAAACTTTTTTGGGGGATCTGCGCATGATGCGATATAGATTAATCTCACTAACAATTTTATTCATGTGGCGTCCACAAGAAAAAAGATGCATTTCATTCGAATACATAAACTAATTTCTGAGAAATTAAAAATCGACACATGCATACACAAGACGCTGTTTGGAAGCATTAATCGGAGTAAGGATGATTTATGAAGACGGTGCCTGGTGCAAAATATGCCGGACTACTAGGCTTCATGACATATTGAGTCTTCGGCTGGGTGGTGTATACTTTGTTACGGAGTACGTGTAAATCGTTTAGTAAAATTACCGTAATTCTGACAAAATCAATTTCGTGAACACTGTGATCAGTCAATTAGTGTTTTGGAAATTTGTTTAGACCTTAAGAAAGGTGTACGTAATGATATTTTTTGCGTTATTTTAATAGCTTTTTCTCTCTGAAAAAAATCGAAGCACTACGGTGTAATTATGTCCCAATATCTCCGGACAAGCCTCCTCAGCAGTCTTTTATTCCAGAAACCAATTTCACGAGTGTTTCAATTTTGATAATTTTGATGATGTTAAGGTGAAAACAGCTGTTCATTTTCCCGATTATAAGATTTTTTTTTGGATTTAAGTAATGTGCCAGTATAGTGGAAATTGTCTTTCTGTCTTCTTTTTATTTTACAATGATAATACTCAGTATGCATTGTGACAGAGTAAATCATATTGCAGATTTTTATTGTAAAATATAAATATGACAGACAAAGTGTTCGATATTTGTAGTGCTATATCATAAACTGTGCGAAATAGTTTTCATCCTGATGTGGTGGTTATGGATTGATGACAGCCCTTTAATTCTCGGTCTTAAGGACCTCTAACGGTGTATATATATATATATATATATATATATATATATATATATAAAGCACTAAATAATCACAACTAGGTACTGAACATTTTCGCCCCAGCCCGGGGTCGAACCAACGACCTGTGGCACCCACCGCCTAGCAAGACTGTCAAACCAGTGCGTAAGTCCACTCGGCCACAACAACTTCCCTTGGAAAGGAAGTTTTGTTATGCTCCTAAATCGCTACTTATACACACTGATGCAATCTCACACAGTCGCTGTGTCATTCAGTGTTTAAGATATTTTATAAGGAGAGTGAATCTCTCGATGCAATTGTATAGAATATTTAATATAAAGCACAAATAAACAATTATAACACCCAACCTTACGTTTACCCCTAGGATCTAAACGATACATGTGATAATCAATTAATTAATATATAAAGCACTAAATAATCACAACTAGGTACTGAACATTTTCGCCCCAGCCCGGGGTCGAACCAGCGACCTGCGGCACCCACCGTCTAGCAAGACTGTCAAACCAGTGCGTAAGTCCACTCGGCCACAACAACTTCCCTTGGAAAGGAAGTTTCGTTATGCTCCTAAAGCGCTACTTTTACACACTGATGCAATCTCACACAGTCGCTGTGTCATTCAGTGTTTAAGATATTTTATAAGGAGAGTGGATCTCTCGATGCAATTGTATAGAATATTTAATATAAAGCACACACAAACAAACATATATATATATATATATATATATATATATATATATATATATATATATATATATATATGCGTTTTAGCCCTGACAGTTACAAGATGTACGGGCGGAGAACAGGGTGAAAATCGCGTCTATGCAACACATACATTACACAAATTCATCGTCGCAAAGAAATATTTGGACACCTTTCAAAGAAAATATGCCACACAGAGAAAATTCGGATGATATTCTATCAACATCATCTTCGTCGACGGATTACTTCGGTTGTTTTGATTCCTATTCTGATGACGAATGTAAGAAAGAATGGCGTCATTCTGACGTAAAGTTCTCTAATTTAAACCTCTGTCTAAATATATCCGTCTCACAAAAACAAAAAGATCCCCAAGTTGTCATAACAGCAAAGGCCAAGAAGCAATTACCAAGTGAAAGCAGCAGCTGGGTATCCGAAGAGACTGAAGACGGTGATATGCTTTACGATACCACAGTATTATCATCGTCCCTATATGAGTGCGTTTCCGACATCGAGTTCATCGACTTTTCGGCTATGCAGTCCAAAAGCATGGTGCGGTACCGTCTAGTGCATATACCAGAGATGGAATATGCACTTGATGGTGAAGTTTCGATGTCTGAAATTGAAAGTGTCATGCCTTCATGGTGTCGATTTTATAAACCTCTAAACGAAGTAACTGAAAATGCAGTTCTAGAACACGACGTTAAAAGTATTTTACATTCATTTGAGAATTTGACTAAAGCAGAAGAGGAGGAATGTAAAGCTTCCTGTACAAGTAAAGGGAAGACAAATCATGTTGATTTGGTCGTTGAAACTGCATTTGAGAAAAGGGTGGATAAGAATTTAAGAAGAAACACAAAACTGTTTCCACATTTACCACCAAACGTAAAGATTTTTCTAAAGATTCTTTCCAGACATTTCGAAAGAGAAGCGCATGCATTATACAAGAGATTATCACCAAACTAGAATTGGAATCCCAGACCAATCGGTATATTCGGTATACCTTGTACGCTAGACAATTCATGTTCAATAGCACGGCAATAAATTTTGAAGGAACCAAAATAAAACCATCAAAAAGTAGCAAATATCTGAACATGAAGGAAACTATTGAAGCTAGGGAAGACAACGACGGCTAGATGATAATGGCGTTGGCTTTAGGATCTAGACCAATTGAAAAAACCCCAGCAAAACTCGCCATGCAGACACAATCCACAACTGAATCAAGAGAACAAATAAAGAACATTGTCTACACCAAGGAAGAGTTTCTATTTCCACACAGCATTCCAGTTCATATATTTTCAACAGATTGATGGGCGATTCCTTGACCAAACAGTGTCGCTGTCTTCTGGTAACATTGATCGAGCTGATGCAGAGAATGCAAGCAGTAACACTGAACAGCTGCTAGAGTGGAGCAAGCAAGATCAAATTGTATCTGTTGAAAATATTCTGTTAAAAATTCCTTGTGAATATTGTATCTATAATATTGCTCCTTCAAATACGGAAACACGCAATGTTTTGGGAGAACAAGCTTTGGAATAGAGGAATTTTCCAATCGTAGCTGCTAACAACGTTTCCAAAATTACAAGAGAACAAGTCAATAACACTTAAGGAAACCACGGATAGCGGTACAAACGGGTGGTGGACATGGTTTTAGGGATGAAAAGGAAATGAGGAATGGAAATGTTACAAAGCACACCAGAGAGGAAATGTGTGACGAAATACACACAACAGATACCACACCGGTCTTTTGAAAATCATAAGCCCTGCCGACTTCAAAATATTCCAAAACGATTGCCAAAGTTGGAAAAATTGTTTACAAGAACATAAAAAGCTGGGGTATGCAAAGGAAAAAGTAAGCAAATTTTCCGAAGGGAGTTAGTCAGAATTACTTTTTAGGATAACCTACAGAATGTCCAAAGATGTGGTACATTGTAACCCCAGTCGAAATTAACCAACATCCAGCTAAAGCTGAGGTGAGGAAGGATAAGGGTAGAATGCTTGCAGGTTATCACAATTAGTGTATATAGTTTGCTATTATAATTCCAGGTGTTAAGATCGTAACAGGATAGAGGTAAATAAACACCAACTCTGAGTCCTGTTTCTCTAGTCCGAGTTTTGTATTTTAAAATGAATTTAATACTACAAAATATAAACACTGAAATCTACAATAAGTGATATCTTATAACAAATCAATGACAATCATATAGACAATCAATATTGTTATATGCAATATATACACATATAGAAACGAATATTACTTTTGTAAGAGTTATCTACCTTACATGAATTAACTGGTACATATAGCATTAGTTGGTTGGTTGTATATTGTTTAACGTCCCGCTTGAGAATCTTTCACTCATATGGAGACGTCGCCATTGCCGGTGAAGGGCTGCAAAATTTTGACCTATGCTCGGCGCTTACGACCATAGGGTTGTTTGGTTGGTTTGTTGTATATTAGTTAACGTCCCACTCAAAAATCTTTCAGTCATATGGAGACGTCAGCACTGCCGGTGAAGGGTTACAAAATTTAGGTCTATGCTTGGTGCTTACGGCCTTTGAGCAGGGAGGGATCTTTATCGTGTCACACCTGCTGTGGCACGGGGCCTCAGTTTTTTGTGGTCTGGTACGATTGATTGTTTGTTTTGCTGTTTTCCACCACACTCAACAATTTTTCATTTATCTGATGGCGCCCAGTTTTTTATTGGTGGAAGAGAGAACCCAGATACAATGTACCTGGGAAGAGACCACCGATCTTCCGAAGGTAAACTGGGAGACTTTCTCACTTACCGGCGTGAGTGGGATTCGAATCCACGGAGGCCCTCGGTCTCGTACGAAGGACCGCCCCATTTAGTCGCCTCTGACGATAAGCAAGAGATGCCAGAAGTGGTGTTAATCAAATGTGGATTCTAAAAAATTCTAAAGAACTTTTAGTAAACTTGAAATCGCAGAATTTTTCCCAAATCAATAACATTAAAACTTATGACTTTTCAACACTATACACGACCATTCCTCACGATAAATTAAAGACTAGACTTTTTGACATCATAGACAGTTGCTTCTTCAACAAAAACGGAAAACGGAAATATTCATATCTAGTGATCAGTCATTCAAAAACTTACTTTGTTAAACACCACTCTGATTCCACGCACAAGTACTCTGAAGTTGAAATAAAAAATATGCTAGAGTTCCTCATTGACAATATCTTCGTGATCTTTGGTGATCAGGTCTTCCAACAGTCTGTTGGAATTCCCATGGGCACGAATTGTGCTACTTTGTTAGCTGACCTGTTTTTATATTCATATGAAGCCGAATTTATTCAAAAACTTCTACGTGAGAAGAAAAAATCTCTCGCTGTGGCCTTCAATTCGACTTTTAGATATATCTATGACGTTTTGTCTATTAACAATGATAACTTTCATTCATTTGTCGATTTGATATATCCCTGTGAGCTCGAAATAAAGGACACAACAGAGTCATCCACTTCTGCTTCATACTTAGATATTTTATTGAAAGTAGACATTAACGGCAAACTGACAACTCAACTGTATGACAAACAGGATGATTTCAGCTTCTCCATCGTCAACTTACCATATTTATGTAGCAATATTCCACTATCACCTGCATATGGTGTTTATATATCTCAACTGATTCGATATGCAAGAGCTTGTTCTGCGTATAGTCAGTTTTTAAATCGTGGTAAGCTACTGACAAACAAGTTGATGGTACAGGAATTTCAACACTCTCGATTGAAGTCAGCATTTCGCAAATTCTATGGTCGTTATAACGATCTACTTCGTCAGTACAACCTCACATTGGGTCAAATGCTGTCTGACGTGTTTCATACCGATTGTTAAGCCGTTCTTGGCACACTGATTTCGACTGCAGATAACTCCGTTTACCTGATCAGGATATAGGGCTCACGACGGGTGTGACCGGTCAACAGGGGATGCTTACTCCTCCTAGGCACCTGATCCAGCCTCTGGTGTGTCCAGGGGTCCGTGTTTGCCCAACTATCTATTTTGTATTGCTTATAGGAGTTATGAGATTGATCACTGTTCGTTATCTTCACCTTGCATTCTAACCCTGATCCCCACGAGATAGCAGGGAGGGATCTTTATCGTACCACACCTGCTATGACAAGGGACCTCTGTTTTTTTCGGTGCTTTACAATTCATATTAGAATTTTAATTATAATGATACATTCACGTGCTACTTTATTTCAAATGCAGTAAAATGTAATACGTAGTGTATATGACAGGCGAAGATAAATCTCATAACTCCTATGACCAATACAAAAATAGATTGTTGGGCAAACACAGACCCCTGGACAAACCAGAGGTGATATCAGGTGTCTAGGAGGAGTAAGCACCCCCTGTCGACCGATCACACCCGCCGTGAACCCTATATCTTTATCAGATAAACGGAGTTATCCTTAGTCAAAATCAATGTGCTAAGAACTGTCTAACAATCAGTAAGAAACACGTCAGACAGCATTTTAAAATCCAATGATAGGTTGTATTGGCAAACTAGATCGTTATAACGACCTTAGAATTTGCGAAATGCAGACTTTAAACGAGACTGTTGAAACACCTGCACCATCAATTTGTTTGTCAGTAGTCTCCTCGATTTAAAAACTGACCATACGCAGAACAAGCTCTTGCATATCGAATCAGTTGAGAGATATAAACACCATATGCAGGTGATAATGGAATATTGCTACATAAATATGGGAAGTTGACATGGAGAAGTTGAAATAATCCCGTTTGTTATAAAGTTTAGTAGTTAGTTTGCCGTTAATATCTATTTTCAATAACAATATCTAAGTATGAAGCAGAAGTGGAGGACTGCTATCTTTGAATTCGAGTTCACTGGGATATATCGAATCGACATATGAATGAAAATGATAAGTGTTACAATGTTCAAACAAAAGACAGCATGTTCTCTCCCATTTGCACAAAAATCGAGTTCAAATCTATTATATAGAACACTGTGGTATAGACGTATATATTAATATACTTATATTATTTTTTTTCTGGTTTTGATTTATATATATATATATATATATATATATATATATATGTATGTATATATATATATATATATATATATATATATATATATATATATATATATATATAAAGAGAGAGAGAGAGAGAGTCATTGTCTCTTTGTGTATCTGGGGCCACAAATATAACTATTTAATCACATGGTTGTAGGGTATTTGAGGTTTGAACTCTTGTTTTTCATAATTTCCTCTAGTCTAGTCAATCTAACAAATCACCTCAAAGTAATTGCAACAGAAACAAACTCGATGGAATTTAATAAACAAAAGCGTGGTTAACAACATAAAAAAAATCGGACAAAATCGGACATTGGGAAATATTTCAAATAGACTTAAATGTTTTAGTAAACCATCCATATTTTGTAGTGTTTACGGCACGCCATACACGTAAAGGGGAGTAACTTAACTGTGACAGTCATCGGAATAAAGTTATACACGACCATCTAACGTGCATGTAATAAAAAACCCGATTAAACAGCTTAACAGTTGTATTAAAAAGGTGATTTTAAGACTTTTATATGTATACAATATTGCTTAGGATCTCATATTCTTTGCCGACTTCCATATACGTATCAACACTTCGCGGAAGTTACGTCCCTTGTTCGCCATCTCCCGGTTAAAAAACGTATTTCCCTACGTTGGCCTTTGTAATTTTCCTATCTGTAGCTTTGACATCTATTATTTTCTCATCACTTGCAGTCAACTACAATAATTGGGGCAACTCATTAACTTGTATGAAAACTTGATAATTAGCTAAATTCAAAGTAATAATGTCTTGCATTTGGTAAGGTAAAGAAGGAAAACTTGGTTTTTCACCGATTGACCTTTGGCTGACCCTGCAAAGGGACGTAACTCGCGGCGAAGTGTTGATACGTGTATTCCCGGGGAACTTTCGGAACAAAGTTTCAAAATATTTTGTTTGACCCTTTACTGAATTAATTTTAAATATGAAACACATTATTTACTTTAGAAGTTATGAATAATCAATTATTAATGAAATCTTAAAGAATTAGTGTCAATTTACAAGGGGGAATTACGTTTGTTAAAAAAGAAAGTATGGAAAGCCATTAGGGTTAAAAGTTTCAGTTATTTTGTATCTTCATCATTTGAGCAAGCGTTTTGTATTAAAAACTTTTATAAAACTAAGTAAATAAAGTAATTTTGCTTTTCTTTTTCAAATTCAGGTTTGGGGATTCATTCACGGGTAATGATAATGATAATAAAACATTGATAATATGAATAATAAAAATCAATGTAAGTAAACACTTGCGCCTAGTATCTTTCTGATTAGTCTTGGGCTCACGACCTGCGGAACCAAATCTCCTAGCAGCATGCGACCAGCGCGCTAGACCGCTCGGCCATATCTATTCAAGACAAAACTTGTTTTCGATGACGATGAAATTCTCGCCACGCTGGCACACGATCATTGAGAATGGAAATGGGATACAGTTATTTATCGTAAATTTTAGAGGATCATACAAAATGCACATTGTATTTGAAATGTCTTTATATAAAGCACAGAAATAGCAACGAACTCTGAAATAAACATAACTGTCCTAAGGGACGAGATCAATGTCGGATGAAAATTTAAATTCAATTAGTTAGGGGGAGGGGGATAAAAACTCCCGTAAGTTTCTGTCATCCGACATCGATTACACTTTAGTGGAAAAAGGAAAAAGACAAGCGACTGTATGAATATCACATAATAATATAACATATTAATGAACATTTAATAGATTTAATGTACACTTTCATTTGTGAATGAACAGTAGAAAAGGTATACAGAGTGTTATGTATAATCGTACATTTCTTTTCTTGTTATTCGATTAGTTTCAACATTTGTCATATTACATGTAAGTTTTAAAGAGGGGGGGGGGGGGGGTCTATGTTTTTTGTAAGACATTGAACTTTTGATCTTGCCCCTAAGTGAAGAATATCGTTAAAACCAGACGTCATTTTAGGAAACGAAGTTTGTCAATCCTTGCCATTTCTACATGCATTCACAGGATGCGACACAACGTCAAGAATGTTCGGCATCGGAACGGGTCCTGTACTTAAGAAAGCAATGGAATGTCAAAATGTAGACAAATCGCGAACAAAATTCTGTATATGATTAATTTTTAAATGGAGACATGCTACTGACAAACAAGTTGATGGTGCAGGGGTTTCAACTGTCACGTTTAAAGTCATCATTTCGCAAATTCTATGGTCGTTATAACAATCTACTTTGCCAATACAACCTATCATTGGGTCAAATCTGTCTGACTTGTTTCATATCGATTGTTAGGCCATTTTTGGCACAATGATTTTGAATAAGGGTAACTCCGTTTGCCTGATCAAGATATAGGGCTCACGGCGGGTGTAACCGGTCAACAGGGGGTGCTTACTCCTCATAGGCACCTGATCCCACTTCTGGTATATCCAGGGGTCCGTGTTTGCCCACTTCTCTTTTTTGTATTGCTTATAGGAGTTACGAGATGGATCACTGTTCGTTATCTTCACCTTCCTAAATGAGGATTCCATAGAGAAAAAGATATCTTCTGGTATCGATGTCATATCGACTTTGTACGATGGAATACCATAGAGATACTTATATAAGATTTGCTTTGTGAAATATTGTCTAACACAATACCATTTTTATAAGTTCAGTCATTGCCATTAACTACTAACTACAGCTGCAGAAGAGGAGCACTGCAAGAATTTTTTAAGTCATAGAGTGGACTAAAGAAATTATTAATTTGGATCCTTCGAACTGGGGCTTATCACTGCTTTCAGCCATTCTTGTATCCGTTAAAACTAAATTACATTTAGTCGCGCCAGATAAACTTTTGAACGTTATTCGCTGTAAATGCAAGGCAAATTGTGACACTAGCCGTTGTACTTGTAAAAATATGGACTGAACTGTACTGTAATTACTCAAATGATCACTTATATAATTATTAGGCACGTGGCAACAATGGCTCTACCCCCTTCTATCATTACATGCAAAGTTGATATATTTTACGTACAGAGGTCGATTTTTAGACAGATTGGTTGCCCTCCCTCCTCTTTTTTTCTTTTTCTTTTTTTTTTTAAATAGCATTGTCGTGAACTGAACACAGTGGAAGTGTAAAATTGAACTGAGAGAACAACCTTAGCCCCCCCCCCCCCCACCCCCATCAAGGGTTTTTATAACTTTGGATTAAAATTTACTTGTCAATTTTCAGGCAATATTGTGAAATTATCTTCACCCCAACCTCCATTTTTATTTTTACGATGCTGCGTGCCTGATTCATTTTGCTATTAATTCTAGATTACTTCTGAAATTCTCGGTATTAATTGCACAATAATTTGGATAGAACTAAACATCAAATACGGCTATAACCCCCCCCCCCCCAACTTTAGAATTTGACGAAGTGCACGTATTAAAGATTTCTTTATAAAATCGAAGAAACTGAACCTTGTTTCGGCATAGATGTAGTACAAACTGTTAAAACTCAGCTTAATAAAAAATTTGGTAACGTAAACTTTACTATACACTGTTTGTTTTAAAATACTACGTGTATTTATATAAAATATAGGACCAGAATGGTAAGCACGCCTCCAACTTCTGATGTAAGGGGAGTAACTGCAAAAATGTAGGTCATCTTTAACAGACCATTTTTGAAGGGGCACTTGTTTTGTGTTAACAGTTTATTTTAATGTATAAATCTTCATGTGATAACTCGTGTATGCCTTATGGACAGGAAAAAGTATTTTCTTGCAAAATCCAGTTTTTAACGATTTTTGTTGGAAAATGAAGATTTCAGCCCAAAATTCGAAAAGGAAAAATAAATTTTGGTGCAGAAAAGTTCAGTTGTGCATTTATAAATTTGTAAATTTATAAGATCAATATCTTCTATAAAACAGTCATTTCCTATCATTTACAATTTTTCACTATTTTTGTTTTAGAAAAAGGAAGGTTTTCCTACCTAAAATGGTATTTTTCATATATATTGCCAATAATATATATATCTTACTTGTTGAACAGTTTTTAAAATAAATCCTAACCTCAATTTTTTATTGGTAGCCTCAAATGTATGAAAAAATGTGGGTTTTCTTCTTACAATTTCAATCTTTAACAATTATATGGGAAAAAAAAGCAATTTAAGATTTTGCCCAAAATTTACAGTCAAGGAAAAAAAAAAATATTCTGCTGTCAAAAGTTTTAATCAAACATTTCAAGGTTGGAAATATGAAACTGATTTTTACTGTATGTTACATGTACATGAAATGGACCTTTTCTTCAATTTCCAGTTTTTAGCGATTTTCATGAAAAAACACATCATTTTACCCCAAAATTCCAATTTTCCATTGAAATACAAAAACCGATTTTTAATATGTTGTTTGCATGTGTTTTCTTGCATGAATAATCAAAATTTCATTTCTGTTGAGGTTTTGCTCATATATGGCTAGATTGACTATGTACAGAGAGGTTGCCTATATCGGATCACTTCATGGTTTAGCGTCGATAGTTCGTATCCGAGTTAAATCTATTATATAACATGAATAGTGATACTATATATAATTTAAACTATTGTATATATCATTTCTCAATAAGCACTTAATAAATAGGAATTATTGTTGTTTGTTAATGAGCACAGTAGTCGCCTTTACCGGATCATTTTCTCCAATACCGTATCACGTGATTTACAGCTGAGCATTTTAGGGACAATGTCAACATGCATTTTTATGTCGTAATAAACACGAAGAAAGAAATGATGACACAAATATTCTTTTTTTGTGACCTTAACATGAATTATTCAATATTTTACCCGTCAATATATGGAAATTTAAAAAGGAATATCGGGTAATGCAGCTGGAAACGAAAACGGGCTACATGACAATTTTAAAAAAAATTACCATATATCCATAAAAGGTTTAATAAATCACAATTACCCAGTGTTTGTTTGTAAAATTTAATTACTTTAAAGTCAGTCTAATTCACCTTAAACATTTATTCAAGAAATGCAAATTTACATATAGCCTATACTGGGCTAGCCCAGCTGTCAATCATTTTAAATTGAATCCCATTTAAAAGGACCCCTTTCATTGGAGAATATTTGCAAACAATTCCAAAATTTCTCAATTTCGAGACAATGTTGCCAGATATATTTCTCAAATGATAACCTACTGTCAAAAACACAGAAAAGGTCTTCTGCTATTAAAACAAAAACCTGGGTGATTGTATGTTCTTCAATCTAAACAAATAATTCAATAAATTTCTCATTCTAAAAGGACCCCGTCCTCAAAACTAGTTAGCTCCCTGAATAATATCGAGAAATAAAATAGATAATTTGTGTACGAGATTGATCATTGTTCGTTATCTTCACCTTGCATTTAACCATCGAGTTTGTATCTCTGCTGGTGGACAGTCTGTCCCCGAGGACACTTGTCGCTCGATATATGTTCCTTAATATTGCTTATAGGAGTTATGAGATTGATCACTGTTCGTTATCTTCACATTGCATTGTATAAAAAAACTGACATATCTATAAGTCAAGTTCAGAGACTGTTTATCATCTATAAAGTATACAATTTCATCACATTCCCCTCTTTTAATTGTGACAAAATTGTCTCCCATTTATCAAATAGAGTTGAAGCATTCACATTTTCAAGTATGTATTTGCAGGGAAGCACAACACCGCCCCCTTCCTCAATTGGCTCGGGCCATGGAGGAAAACTTGCTACTGACTGTCCTGTCACCTCGGCAAATATTTCACCGCCATTATCCAAAATGTTACTAAAATGTGCAGATAGGCATTTTGGTACAAGTCCAATAGGTAGCCCAGCTATGTCACTAATTTTCAGCTGACGTTTTTCATCTGTAATGTCATTATGAATATTTGGGGGGGAATTATTCAATGGTGGAAGCCACACCAAACAAGCATTGCTGTCTTTTATGTTTGAATATTCTCGGTCAACA
This sequence comes from Ostrea edulis, assembly GCF_947568905.1. NCBI lineage: Eukaryota > Metazoa > Mollusca > Bivalvia > Ostreida > Ostreidae > Ostrea > Ostrea edulis. The sequence continues at coordinate 23,934,518 of NC_079172.1, read as the reverse complement.
ATTAATCGAGTTGGAGGAGGGGTGTATGGGGGACGAATTTTAAACACATGATAGCCTTTCACAACACATTTGTCAATGATAATTTTCGTAGAAGCTAAACTGCTGGATTGCTCAACATGCTCGATTTCACCATCCACAGCAGGCTAAAAAAAGAAAAAAACTTGAGGTAAATTCAAAATGTAAAAGAGTAGTAGGATAGGGTGTATATTATATAGAAGATTTGTTACAGTAAAACACATTATATGTTATGGTAGTCTCACTTACAGTGTAAAGTTTGGCAATTTACACATTATAATATATACATGTACATGTATTGTTGTTGTCGATTCCTTGTTATTTACGTGCAGATGTACACTAGTGGAGTATAAAATCACAAAAATGAACATCCAGTTAAATCCTGTAATTTTTTGGGCACACAAAGTTTTCATTCACATCAATTACATGAGATAAACATTCTGTGTGCATTCAACTGTTATAATTAACGAATTCAACTGTTATAATTAACGAATTCAACTGTTATAATTAACGAATTCAACTGTTATAATTAACGAATTCAACTGTTATAATTAACGAATTCAAAGCTTCTCCTATCCCGTGAATCATACTGATTCTGAAGGATGACGTTTACCTATTGTCCAATGTGACCGGTTGGTATAGAAATGAATAGAGGAATTCCAACACCACTTTCTTGACTGTTCATTTGTACTTACATTATATAATGCTCTTCGGACTCTCTCTTCTCTTTGGGGACATTCTCTTTCCACATGCTTTATATTTCCTAGTAATGTTTGCTGCTGATTTTTGAGTAGGTGTATTTCCACCATTTTTAGTTTTTAGTTTTTTTGGGGGCATATCTGAAAATCAAAATAATTATGTAGACTACTCTCCAACTTCTCCTTGACTGGATCGAGATCTATGGAGCGCCAAATTAATATAAACTCAAATAATTGAAGATATCTTCAATTATTTAAAGATATCATCAATTCAATTATCGCTCTCTTTAATTGCATTAATGCGCGCATTAAATCAATTATTGCTCTCATCAAATGAATTAATGCGCGCTTCAATTCAATTATTGCTCTCATAAATTTAATTAATGCGCGCATCAATTGAATTGAAGAGAGCAATAATTGAATTAATGCGCACATCAAATCTATTATTGCTCTCTTCAATTCAATTGATGCGCGCATTAATTGAATTAATGAGAGCAATAATAGATTTGATGCGCGCATTAATTCAATTATTGCTCTCTTTAATTCAATTGACGAGAACATCAATTCAGTAGAATTATTGTTCGCAATAATTAATTTAGAGCTCGGTGTAAATAATTTGATGATCTCTTTAATTTAATTGAAGATATCTTTAAATCATTTACAATGCTTTTGTATAAGGAATTAATGAGCGCATCAATTCTTTTAAAGAGAGCAACAATCCAATTAAAGATATCATTAATTCAATTGTGGATATGTTGAATTGAAGATATCTTTAATTTTATAGTTGCTCTCTCTCTAAAAGAATTATTGCTCTCTTCAAATGAATTGAATATATCATTAATTCAGTTGAAGAGAGTAATAATTGAATTAATGCGCGCATTAAAACAATTATTGCTCTCTTCAAATGAATTAATGCGCGCATCAATTCAATTATTGCTCTCGTCAATTCATTTAATGCGCGCATTATATCAATTATTGCTCTCTTCAATTGAATTGTAGCGCGCATCAATTCAATTGTTGATATCATTAATTCATTTGAAAAGATCATTATATCAATTATAGCGCGCATTAATTCAGCTGAAGAATTAATGCTATCATCAATTGAATTAATGCGCGCAATAATTCAGAATTGAAGATAGCATTAATTATTTGAAGAGATCTTTAATGCAATTGTTGCGCGCATCAAATGAATTAATGATATCTTCAAATAATTGAAGATATCTTCAATTATTTGAGTTTATGTTAATTTGGCGCTCCATAGAGATTATCTGTGAAAAGAAAGCAGAAGGGGATAAAATACATAAAGCCTAGATCAGGGATGTAGCATTTGGAGGGATGGGTGGGCTCATATTTTATTTTAGCACATTTGATCTTTTCCCCCCTACCGATTGGGATTAAAACTAGCAATGACAAAGTGGGAAATCTTCATCATGACAACAATTAAATGATACATGAATATTAAATTTATCTTGAGTCGGAGACACAGGCACTCGACGTTTTAAATATCTATAATTTAAAAAAAAAATGGTCTTCCTGTAAACATATAATACGAGTGCCTGTGGTCGGAGAGTCGAAAGTTTAACCTTATCAAATTTCCCGCGAAATATTCAAGGTAGGTTGTTCGTATGATTTTCATTTCTAATCTAATTTATTGGAGATGTCAAAAACTAAACAATTAAAGTTAAACATTCAAATAAATTTTAAATATAAAGGTCATTTAGCACGATTAAAACTGTATAGAAAATAATTATTAAAATCTTTACAGCATTTCGCATAATAAGAAATCTTCTGTGCATGAAAGTTAAAATTGACTTGTTACTAGTAAACAACATGGCGTCCGCGTGGATTGAAAAATTGAAGAAAGCACAGAAAACTTGTATGATACAAGATGGTATGATGGAAACTATGGAATTTAAAATCGCTCTGATAATACACTGAAACGTAGTATTCGGATACATGGTGTTAGACTAGATTATATTCTTAGGGCTATCCGGCGTGTAAAACAATGTCGTCAAATCGCTATCTAGGCCCACTTTCGATGGTGAAATCATATTTCATAAGAGGTGTTTTAATGAGCCATTAAATAAAATTTTGGTGTAATGAGCTACCTTAATTGCCAAAACTATATCTTAAAAAAAAAAATACACCCTATATGATATGATACGATGTATTGACCAATTATGGACCCACAAGGGGCAATAATATAAAAGAACATTAATGATAAGAAATATATATACAAAGGACATATTTCTTCACAGAAATAGCTTTCTTAGAGTAAAAAATATTAATCACGTAGGTAGCTATTAATTAACCATACAACCAGCTATTGCAGATATCTGGTGATTTTTTGAAAATGCTCTAATTTTCTTTACATGTATGAACATCAATGGCTATTTTAGCTGAAGTTGGTTGTAAAATTAACTTTCAAAAATTAACTTTATGAGGAGACACAATTGATCTTTTTTTTTTTAGATTCTGAATCACAAGAGATTTTACGAGGTCAAGATACATTTTATAAATGAAAAATTGAACAATGGGAATTTCTTTGTCTGACATGCTACTGTAAACACTGCTGATGTTATATTTTGATGACATTGTTTTGCATGCCAGGGAAAGGCCCCATGGTCAGGCGAGGTTTGCCGAAACCATATCTTCTATGTATTATGCACTGCTAACTGATTTTAAATTACAATGTTTAATTGCTAATACAACAGATGCCCCAATAGTGGTGAGGGAACTGACACAGCTAGATTATTGGAAGTCCAACTATAACCCTTTATCTGCTATGGAAGTTTTGGCTTTCATATACAATGAATTTGTAATTGAGTTATTGATATGGTTACTAGAATAAGATATAGTACAATTTTATTATCAAAGTGAAAAAAAAAATCCATTATTAGTAAATAATTGAGACCACCAACACTTTTAGTCATTTTGTAAGCTTCTTTGCGTGTCCAGATTCAACATCTGAATTTTTATTATATGATCCATTAGTATTAAACTTAGTCCATTGGTGCATACATTGCCACTTACGTTATATCTTTTTAACAGAGATAATTTGAGGAAAACTCCCAGAACAACCTAAGGTCAGAAATCAACAGTGTAATCTATAATCATACACCAGGACAACTCCGAAAGAAAACGGTCAATATTCTCCTGACTATTATATGCCAGTATTGCAATACGCCAGTTTCGAGATAAGAGCTCTTCTGTGTAGGAGGTGCATTTAGTGGAACTTTGAATGCCTAAGTGGGACAGTCAGTAAAGACTATGAAATGTATTAAAAGCTGCTTTTCTTTAAATGTGTAATTGTAGGAAATACAAAATACTATCGAAAGAAATGTTCTACTAAAGTGGAAACATAAAAACAATGTAAAATTTGCAAGTAATATCCTGGGTATGATACGTACGAGCAACAAAATAATGTGATATAATAAGAATTTCATGTATTTTCTTACTCCCTGAATACTTATCATTTACTCAATTTGTGTATCAGTCGAATTCGGGTGATGAAATGACGTATGAGAAACTTCCTGAACACATACACTCATGCAGTGATGGATATTTGTCTGACTCCCGCATGTAAACAAGTTGTTTCGCACCTTACAATGAACGAGAGTTCTCCAAAGGGAAATAACTTGGATGTATCTCGAAACCAGCATATTTCAGTTAGGTGAATTAAATCAAAATAATGCACCGGTAGATCAAAATATATATCCGTCCAATGCCTTTCACCATTTTCAATGTAAGCCTTAATATTATGTCACACAGTGTTTGCATGGTTGTCAAAGATATGCATAAGATGTTGTTTGCATTTTGATTCTCTTGAATTTTATGGAAATTACAGGCTGTTTAACTTTGGTCAATTATTAGAAAATTATGCCAAGTTTATGATAAGTTCAGAATGCAATTCACACTTCTTTATACTTGTTATTCTGTACACCTCTTACCATCTAAATTTCATTTCTGTTATTATTGCAATAATTGTTTAGGAAGAAGAAAAATTCATTTTGTATTCCCTGATGGGACAGAAATGGCAGAGGAGTACGACATCAAATCATCAGAACTTGTTTGTAAGTATAAATGATACAGATTTTCAGGTTGTTCTTTTCAAAGGAGCAATATTTTTCCTGGAATGAGAGTAAAAATAATTCAACAGAGTTACAAAAATATAAGTAAACAAAAATCTGTCTTGAAAATGTTCCCCAATGAGGTTCCCCCAAATAGTGTGATATCTGAAATAAATGCCAGTCATATATATCTAAGCATCTTTAATTCCTGCATTACATAGTTGCAGATCAGACAATGATTCCAGTTTCTTTGACCTTGACCTCTATAAATGATATCACGTTAATTGAGGGCAAACAGTTACTTTTGGTCAAGTATGGGTATTCATATTTGATTTACAAAACAATGATATGTCCTAGACAAAAATTCTAGGGATGGCAATTTTTAACCTGTTTATTAATAACTGATTAATCAGTTGGAACAATGGTAATCGGTTACGAATCCATTAATCAGTTAGTCGATTAAGAGAGCTTTATTTGAAGGTTTATTAGCCGAGTTGCGTAGCAAATCTTGGCTTTTAAATTGGCGAAGGATGGGCGTCCAGTTGGGCGGGCGAGGGGCAAGCAGCGTCCACAATTAGCTTGTCCGGTCTCTAACTTTCATAATTTTTGGTGCTTCTTTGTGAGACCTACATAACATGATCACATCCAAAAGAGGAAGATTCCTCTTTATTTTGAGGTCCAAAGGTCAATGTCACTTTGTCACTAAATGCCATAGATTTGAGCTTGTCCGGTCTCTAACATCCATACTACTAGGGGCATCTTTGTGAAACTTACATAACATTATCACATCCAGAAGAGGAAGGTTTCTATTTATTTCGAGGTCAAAAGGTCAAAGGTCAAGGTCTCTTTTTCACTATATACTGTAGATTTGAGCTTGCCTCTAACTTTTATACATGTACTTGCTGGTGCATGTTTATCAGACTTCAAATCCTGATGACATTCAAGATTCATGTTGCTTTTGAAATCCAAAGGTCAAGGTCATTATCACACTAAATACCTATTGCGGCCATTCCAAGCTTTATACTTATAAACTATATTAAATATGTGCATGTTTTTACTTTGTGAATGCAAGCATGCATAATTTTCCAAACTGCAACTCAGCCATATGCATCTTTGATACGTTTTAGCAAATTTTTCCTAATTGTTTTAAATCTCTGAATGCATGGCGTTACATTGTCTGTGATCTGATCAAATCAATTTGAAGATCATGGAGGCTCTACGGGTGAACATTGGTCAACTATTGAGTGGTGTTAACAATATAAGAGTGACTAATTTCAGTTAACTTCAATGCGTATATCCCCTCCCCCCTCCAATACCGCTTACTCCAACATCATACATTTCAAAATATTGGTTGACAAAAACTTACTGAACAGAGGCAGGCAATTGTCAATATTATGTAGATTCTAACTTTACGAAGTCATCTTTCCTCAGCGGTTGTTGATCAAATTATCCTTTTCAAATTTGGTACTGATGATGGTGACAATGTCGCATGAATTCTATGAATGTTTTGTTGAAAGCATTTAATATCTCGGTCAATTTGAACACACTATTTATTTGTGTTCTTGTTTCTGAAAATTAAAAATAAATTCTCATGATACATGTATGTTCTGGTGAATATAATTTGTTTATATGATTCGGTTTACTTGTGATCAGAAAGCAATTTATGAATATGTCAGAAAAGTATATATATATTGATCTGGTTAGTGGTTAACCGGTTAAAATCGGTCAGAATGTGTTGTGGTTAACCTGTTATTCTGTAACCATGCAATTGCCATTCCTAAAATAATTCTGAACTTTATTCCATAACATGACTATATGGGCATTATAATAAGCAATGTTTATGTGAAGTATAATTTTGTGAAGTCTTGAAGGTGTTGTAAGGATATGGTTCAAAGAAATGTTTTTTAGTGCTTGTTTTTCTGACTGACCTAGACCTAGTCCATGTGACTTTACTCCAGAATCACAACACATCCCAATCACTACGGAATCACAACACATCCCAATCACTCCGGAATCACAACACATCCCAATCACTCCGGAACCACAACACATCCCAATCACTCCGGAATCACAACACATCCCAATCACTCCGGAATCACAACACATCCCAATCACTCCAGAACCACAACACATCCCAATCACTCCAGAACCACATTGTTCACATCCCAATCACTCCTGAAACATTGAAATCTTGAACGCGATTACTCCAGAATTATGTCATACAGCAACGCAACACATCTCAAATACTCCAGAAACACTACACATTTTGATTAATCCGGAATCATGACCATCTCGATTAATCCGGAATCAAATGACACATCCTGAATTAAGTCATAAGCAACGTTAGTGAGAGGTATTAAAATATTTGTTTTACAAAGATAGGCATATGAACAAGAATGAATTCAAGCTTAAATACCTCTCAGTGACCTTGACCTCATCCAAACCTTGAGTTGAGGTGGAGTGACACGCTCTAGTCATAAACAACATTTTAGCCAAATTTTATCATCTAACATTTCTTTTAAAGTTATATATAGCCAGGGCACAATTAATGTATTCACTTTTAATTAAATGAACTTTGGCTAACAACATAACACACCCATAGGTAATTTTAAAACAAAATTTGCTTTAATATCTTTGAAAAATAAAGACTATATGCATATGAATTAGACAAACTTTGTTTGGGCATGATTGGCAGGGGATATTAATAGAATTTTCAGTTCTTTCTCTTGAAAGTGATCACTTGATTGATGATTTTTTTGGTCATGCATATTGGATTACTTTGGTGACAAAACTGATAAGGTATAACTATTGGCATTCGAAACTTTATTCTCTTAATTATGCGTGTATTTTAATTCAGTGAGAAAATGGAGAAGAAGAGCAACATTAGGAGTAAAAGAATCTAAATGGGAATTTGAAGTTGGTGAAGACCTTCTAGCAAGAAACGTAGACTCTGAAGGACTACTAGAGAGTGCAGCAAATGTATGTAACTAACAAAATCAAAAATGGAGTACCATTGGCAGATTGTCCCGTTACGTGTTATTCATCATGCATGTGTAGCGGTCAGCCAGGTTCGATCACTGGTGGCCAGATAGCTCAGTTGGTAGAGCACCTGACTTGAGATTCAGGGGGCCCGGGTTCAAATCCCGGTCTGGTCGTTGCATTTTCTCCCTTCCTGTTACATTGGATGTCAAAGACCAGTCCCTGGAACTGACAGGTGAAAATGCCTGCCAGGGGATTAATATTCTGGGTTGATGTTAAATATTTATGGAGGGAGGAATGTAGCGGTCAGTCAGGTTCAATCACCAGTGGTCAGATAGCTCATTTGGTAGAGCACCTGACTAGAGAATTCAGGGAGCTCAGGTTCGAATCTCGGTCTGGTTTAATTGTTGCATTTTCTCCCTTCCTGTTCCACTTGAATAACTGCTTAGTTATGTGTTGTAACTCATCTTAATTGCTAGTCTCCTTTCATTATTACTCGAGTGACATATGTCAAGCAAGAGTTTATTGTTAAAAAAAAAAGAAGACATTTTTGGCTAGTGCATCAGACCTCCTTGATGTATACAGAAAAATTATTAAAACAGGAAAGTTTGATTTGAACAATATGTCCAAAATACTTGTAAAAACTTCATTATTACTCCTGGACCAATAGAATCATGATAATGTAATACTTGAAAATACTGATAAAGCTGTCTCCCTTCTGGTTGTCTTCACTGAACAGACATTCTGATTGGCTACTTTTATTGATGTTCATGATGAGAGTAGCGGATGGGAACCCTGGGATAGGGAAAGTGCATTCTGGTTTAAGAGTGATACTTAACAAAACATATTTCTTTGTTTTTAGCCAATATTTGCCAGAAAAGACACACTTTCATCTTACCAGTGGAGAATTAGAAATCTTCCATATTCAATAGAAACCTACAATGTAACTGTTGAACCTGAAAACCGCACAATCACAGTCAGAACTACAAATAAAAAGTAAGTATATTTAAAAAATTATAAGGCACAATTAACTTTGTCACTTAGTTACAAATTGTTTTTTTTGGGGAGGGGGGGGGGGGGGGGGGGTCAAACTTGATTTTGTTATATTCATGCCCGAGAATGAAAGATATGGGTGCATTTTGTCTTTGTCTAGTCTGTTAATCAGTCTCTTGTGGAATATTAATAAGTTAATCGCACTTTCTATGATACATAATCATTTGAGATTACTTTAGAAGATTCTCTTACTCATTTTGAAATAACCAGACAATTCAATTCGTTGACTGTCAAAATGCACTCACAAACTTGTGCATTTTCACAGCCAACTCGTGCCAATATTCACCAATATAAGTTCAATAACACTGTATTATTGTATTGCCGCATGCATCAAATGAATTGATGATATCTTCAAAATAAAGATATCTTCAATTATTAAAGTTTATGTTAATTTAGCACTTCATACTTTCTGACTTGTCAATTTCCTAGTTACTATCTAAGTCTCAGTACATTTTCAATGTGTAATCCTTGTGACAAGAGTGCCACAATTTAAGACCTGTGACCTTGGCATTGACCTTTGACCCACTTATTGTAACTTTGTTTATACGGTTTAAATGTTGCGACATTAAGGTAATTATCCATACCACATCAAATAACACGAGAAACATTAATTACCCACACACAACATGAATATTATCACAGCTTCAGTGAATCTGATGAAATTTCTGGACTGTATCGATGTCTTCTGACACGGTCATTGGGTCTGATTGTTTCAAAGCAAATGACAAAATTTAAAATGAACAAAATTAATTACGAATTGCAATATCACAAACAAGCTTTTAATTGTCTGGTTATTTCAAAATGAGTAAGAGAAAATTGTTTATTGTTATGTTGCATTATTCTAAAATAATAAAAATAATTTGGTCATTCTGAAATTTAGATGGGAATTCTGTAATTACAGATTACGAAGCATTATGCGAAATAATGCTGTTGACCTTGACAGCATTGATCTGTAGGTCACTGATTTTGTGTGTAGCGGATCACAAATTATAAATCTGTTACAAAGAAAAACTTGTACTGACAATCACATTTGAATATGTTCCTTATACTGTAACAGTTAACTTCATGAATATTTCAAACACCGATACCTCAAATACCATGGGTATGTCGAAGTGATTCAGAGGTCCCAACCCCTTATTCTTTAAGTATTTTACACTTGGTATCTTGAAACCTTGGATATCTCCAAGTTTTTTCTTGGTCACATCGAGTTTGAGATAACGAGGTCTGACTGTATATTCATTTATGCATGAAGAAAAACATGATATTGCCATGACCTTGAAAGATGCACATGATCTAAAAAGTGGAAGGGCAGCTACTAGAGCTTGCAGAGATACATGTACCCTACCCTCTACAGTAATATTTGACATGCTAGGATATCTTATATATTCAAACAAAGCAATGTGAATAAGATATTTCATTTTTGAGGCACCCCTAACCCCCCAAAAATTGTATATCTCTAAATGAATGTGTAAGGACTTTGTTGGCTGCACAATGGCTTTTGTTGACGTTTGAAACAGTTTTTATGCCTCCACATTAAATATTTTAGTGCAACTTGTTTTGGTCCATTCTTTCTGTCTGAAACTTTAACCTTGCTCATATAAATTTTGAATGGTGAGTGATTATATGGCTTTCATACAGCATAGTTTTTTTTTTTATATGTCCGTCATTAGACAGGACGTATTATGTTATGGCGCTGTCCGTGTGTCTGGCTGGCTATCCATCCGAGGTCATATTTTCCGGACTTTTTTCTGTAACAGATACATGTAGGACTTTGAAATTTGGTCACAATTTCTCCCTTAAGAAGTGTAAGAGTGAGTTGCATTTCAGCTGGATTGGTCCATCCTTGACCTACTTTAGGGATATAAGTAGGTCAAACAGTTTTCCGGACTTTTTTTTGTTACAGATACAGATATTGCCTTGAAATTTACACATAAGCTTGCTCTCAGAGGACTACAAGTTCAGTTTGCATTTCAGCTGGATTGGCCCATCCATCTGTGACCTACATTCGCACTAAAAGTAGGTCAAACAGTTTTCCGGGCTTTTTTTTTCATTACTAGTACAGATATTGCTCCAAAATCTAGTCACAGGCTTCTTCTTGGAGGAATACAAGTTCAGTTTGTATTTCAGCTGGATTGGCACATCCTTGACCCACATTTTGGCTAAAAATAGTGCAAACAGTTTTCTGGGCTTTTTTTCATTATGAATACAGAGATATTGTCCTGAAATTTAGTCACAGGCTTCCTCATGAAGAAATACAAGTTCATTTTGCATTTCAGCTGGATTGGTGCACTATGACCTACTTTTGGGCTAAAGATATGTCAAATAGTTTTCTGGGCTTTTTTCATTACGAATTCAGATATTGCGGTGAACTTTAGTCACAGGCTTCCTCTTGAAGAATACAAGTTCAGTTTGCATTTCAGCTGGATTGGTCCATCCTTGACCTACTTTGGGATTAAAAATAAGTCAAAACAGTTTTCTGGGCTTTTTTTCATTACGAATACAGATATTGCCCCGATATTTAGTCAAAGGCTTCCTCTCAGAGGAATACAAATTCAGTTTGCATTTCAGCTAGATTGGTGCACAATGACCTACTTTAGGGTTACAAAAAGATCAAACAATTTTCCAGATATTTTATCAGTATGGTCACAAGTATTGCTCTGAAAGTTTGTCACAATCTCCCTCTCATAGAAATACATAATCAGTTCATATGTCAGATGGATTGGTTCACCATGACCCACTTTAAAGTTTTTCTATTCAGAATGTGTGTTGTATCAATTCAGAGTGCATAACATACTTCCAGGTGAAACTCTGCAACGGGTGTATATTGTACCGTTTGCGGTACTCGTTTACAACAAGGTGATAATCCTGGCTGTTTGTAGTGGTTTGGTATCATATAGGTCTATGCATGCATTTGTTAATCTGTAACTCAAAATGAGCAAGACATACGAAATCTACTTCCAGATATTTCAAGAAGATTTCCATACCTGACATGGATAGAGTACAATTTCCACTCCAACAGAGTGCTTTGAGTATTGCCCATGCAAATAACACCCTCATAGTTACAGTAAGTCCTTGACTTATAATCATTAATCGAACAGAACTCATAAATTCTACATTTGCAAGCCAAGGGTATACGATCTGATCCTTTCAAGGCGAGCAGATTATAAACTGGCCCTTAGATTTAGGAAAATCATCACATCCAGAAGTCTTAGAAGAATAACAATTAAATAAACTCATCATCATCCACAATAAATGATATCATGTAATAATTATAAATGAAGGTGATGATATGTAAACTATACATAGTACACATTTGAATACCTTTACAATGTTTGGCTGCCAGTAGTCAAGATCTTGTTCAAACACTTTTTTCTAGTACAAGAAGCCGAAGGAAATTCTACAGATGGAAAAGGAGATCCAAGAAGAGTTCAAGAAGTTAAAGGCCTCGAAAGATGGTGATGTAGATTGCACTCCGAGCTGATCAGATTATTCGGAAATTAAATGTTAAATTCCAGATCAATGTGATCGAACATCTGTGATGCTAAACAACTGTTGATGTAGCGAATGTGCAAGAAAATGGAAGTCCAAAAACTGCCTTATAATATTGTTCTGGGCAGTATCGGCTGATTTACCACATTCAACAATTCTATATGTATTATTATTTAATACCTGAATTAAAAAATTGAATAAAGGTTGAGTTTAGTCCTTGTTTATGTGGGAAAAAGTCTAGAAAATGTAGGCCTGCCTATAGGCAGAAGCGCTATAGGGGTCAGTCAGTGCGTTAGTGCAAGCATTGACTCCGGCCTTTTGTTTTAGCTATCCCTGTAACTTATTGAACTGAAACATATCAATAGGTTACAGATCAATTTCTAGAAAGAGTTATGGACCTTGATCTTAGCAAATAATGCCTCAAAGCAGGGTTCTTAAAATTGTGATGCCTGTCATGGCAAAGATATCTAGTTTGTTTTATCAATGCGAGCATGGATGGAGGTGTTGCTGTTTTGTAAACAAGGGGAATAACTAACTTTTGTCAATTACAGTCTTAATCTGGTCAATTTTATCCCTGATTAAAAAGATGGAAACAATTCATCTAATGGCTACATTTAAACAGAATTTACATTTTGAAATCCTTGCTATTAATGACAGGTTTGTATGGAGTGCCATAAATTAACATAAACTTAAATAAATGAAGACATCTTTAATTATTTGATTATAATCATTAATTCATTTGATGCAATGCAAAAATTCGATCAAAGATCTCTTCAAATATAAAATATCTTTAATTCTGAATCATTACGCACACTAAATGAATTGATTATAGCATTAATTATTCTTCAGAATTAATGATCGCTATAATTGAATTGTTGCTCTCTGCAAAGGAATTGATATCAACAATTGAATGGATGGGTGCAACAATTCAATTGAAGAGAGCATTAAATTTAATTAATGCGCACATCAATTCAAATAATGCTCAAAATTATTGCTCTCTTCAATTGAATTAATATGATATCATTAATTCAATTAATACTCACAATAATTCTTTTAGAGAGAGCAACTATACAATTAGAGAAATTTTCGATTCAACATATCCACAACTGAATTAAATGAATTAATGCTCTCTTTAAAGCTGTATGGTCCGAATTACAATATTTTTTTCCATCTCGTAAAAACGCTATTAAATCATCGCACATATGTAGTTATGAGACTGTACGACATATCATAAATTATTTCACCTGTTTTAACCCAAATAATTTGATTTTAAATCGATGTTTACAAATAACCGCGTCACTCTGCCATTTCAAGTGACAGTCACATGATCAGTTCAAACTTTCAAATCATTGGTGGTCTTATCTGTGTAAAGCTGTGTATTTTGTTATAACAGTACCGTACCATAAGTTTAATAGAAATAAAAATATCAAATACCTTTTAGTAATTCGTTGTTTTATGGTCTTTCAGCCTTAAAACTAGACAGTTGCGTATGAGTTAATACATCATGTTGGGATTCCCCTGACGCGCGTGGGTCTATTTATAGACGTCTATTATGGGAGGATTTATATATGTAGCCACTATATTTACTTTCTAAATAATATTCTCACTGTTTTCTTTTACATGCAGATGTTTTCAAGATTGTAATTAAGGGAAAGTTAATAACTTTATAAAGTAATTAATCTGCTTTAAAGTAATTATTTACAAAAATAATACATGAACATCGGGTCATACAGCTTTAAAAGGATTGATGTGCACATCAATTCCTTATACAAAAGCATTGTAAATAATTAAAGTTATCTTAAATTGAATTGAAGAGAACATCAAACCATTTATACCAAGCTCCAAATTAAATTTTGCAGCAATACTTCCACCACAATGATGTGCACATCAATTGAATTGATGAGAGCAATAATTTTATTGATGCATGCATTAATTCAATTATTGCATGCAATAATTTAATTGATGATATCTTCAAATAATTAAAGATATCTTCAATTATTTGAGTTTATGTTGATATTTGGCACTCCATAATTTTGTGTCTGAGCCCAGTCATCAAACTTGGAACATCTAGCTGAAGTCTCCACATGTCAGCTACAAACTGCAGCTCATGTTGACATTGTGTTTGGTACCCTTTCTTTTTTATTTCTCTGCTACATTCTTTGTCAAAGATATTTCTGGGGGTAATTTGAATAAGCTTCTGAGTCGGAAGTCATAGGCGTCTGAATTACTCCCTTTTTTAATTGTTATTCTATTTCAGATATCATCATGCATGTAAAGTATCAATAAAGTACATTTTTTCGTTTGTTTTAGCTAATTCATAATCATCTGTCAATTTTTATACGTCCGTCTTAAGACGGGACGTATTATGGTATGGCGTTCATGTCTGTCTGTCTGTCTGTCTGTTAGCTTTTTCGTGTCCGACCCGTAACTTAAATACTGCAAGGCCTAGAATCATCAAACTTTGTCTGTAGATACATCTTGGGTAGAAGGTGTGTCGCACATTAAAACCAGGTCACTGTGACTTTTCATTAAGAAGATATCCGTCTGTCCGTCCGTCTGTTAGCTTTTTCATGTCCGACCCGTAACTTAAATACTACAAGGCCTAGAATCATCAAACTTTGTCTGTAGATACATCTTGGGTAGAAGGTGTGTCGCACATTAAAACCAGGTCACTGTGACTTTTCATTACGAAAATATGGCCATATATGGCAAAAACTTGTCCGGCTCATAACTTGAAAACTATTAGACCTAGAATCACCAAAATTGGTCACCTAATGCATCTTAGGTAGAAGGTGTGTCGCATCCTACTTTAAGGTCACTGTGACATTTAATAAGTTGATATAAAAAAAAATGTTTTAATGGGTACAATCTATACTGTTAACAATATGTGACGGGCGTATCATGTGCCGTGGCGGTGCACTTTATTAAATTATATCAGAACAATTATGATGAATGCCCCTAACAACATCCAAGTTAAGATGAGTACCAATAATTACTGGGTTCCATAAGATGAGTACCAATAATTACTGGGTTCCATGAATGCCATCAATCGGCAAAGCAAGGAAGCTCTCTATCAACACTCTATAAATAATTAACTCTTTCTGACAGAGAGCTTTCACTTGGTGCTTTCTGATTCTTGTATACTACGTACATGCTAGTACATAATTCATATACACAATGTACATTCTATTCAATGAAAAATAATCAAAATCAAATTGTTATAAATGTAGAATTTTTCAATACATGATATTTATATGCAAATAATCACTTCTTTAACATAGTTTTATGTGAAGTCATTATACTTCACGCTTTTATGTTTGATACTTGAAAAATCCGTCAAATATTCAAGTGACAAGAATGAATATACAACAGTATTGGTGAGGCTTGGAATGATGTCAATAACAGCCTCATTATGGATAAATCCGTACACGAGTTGCACTGGACGAGCAACCATGATCCCAATGCCCATGTAAAACAAAACAATCTGCACTGCATAGTTCATTTTGTTGCACCGGTTGCAGAACATGTTGAGCTTGGCACATGATTTCAGAATGGTCACATCCCAAAATGAAATTCCTGTAATATTAATAAAGAAATAGATCTATACAGACAGTAAAAGCTAGTTAATTGTAACACTGTACTGATTCATTAATAACAAGATTTTAGAATTAATTACTTTATTCATAAGGACAAATGATGGATGCATATATTTTTGGCTTAGTTTTGGTGTGCAATATTAAAGAGCGCAAATATAAAATTCCTAAAGAATAAGGGACATACTTGTATAAATTAATTATCTATGAATGATATTCAAAAGTTGAAACAGAACCCGACCCTATACATGTAATTCTTTACAACTGTTCCCCACTATTTTGGAATCTTGGGAATAATTAGATTCCATACATTGAATTGTATTATAAAACAAATTTAGTTTTCATTTTTATCATTTTTGAAAAATTTAGGTAAATCATAATTCATATATTGATTAGCTCATTGCGTTAACATTAGTAAATGCAACCTGACCTGCCCTAAATTCACCTGCTTACTATAAATATTTCTTATTGAAAACCCTGCTGCTCAAGCCGGGTTACAATTTAGCATGTTAACTTGTAAGTGTTCAGTAGGAAGTAAATATTCATTTAATATATGCTTTCATACCTGTGTCTGATGTACAGTTGATCTTAGCAATCCAGATGTACAAGATCGCAAGAGGAAGATAATATAGAATATACTCCATTACTATGTACATAACACCCCCAACCACATCATTCCTACATATGGTAAAATAAACCTGCACATTGGTGGTCAAATTCATTGAAGGAGTTTGGTGTCGAGATTTTTCTGGGTTTTGCCATATTAGAAGACTAACAGATAACAGTGCATGCAGCATCACAGTGTTGTACATCAGCCTTTTCTTGCGTACAGCTGCGGCTGAAATGACACATTTAGTAACAGTAGTAATAATCATGGCATTGGCGATCAGTGTGGGAACACTGAAATCTCTACAGCCATCGTCCTCAGGTCGAAGACTTTCTATCTGCATCAAACGCTTGAAGTATCCTAAAACAGAAGCACAATACAGTTCGTGTACCAGGCCAGTTGTTACTATGACTACCATTACAAGAGTGTGTCTGCAGTTATCCAGCATTAAAAACAACAGAACCAAGAATCCGGCTCCCAGTGTCCCGAACAAAACCAGGGATTGAAGAACCTCCAACAAAAATGTAAATCCCATGTCATCAATCACTTCTCGATATTGTCCCACTTTTCTATAATTTGTATAAATACATGATACGAGTTTCTAAAAGTAACTGTCAAACATTAGCAAGTTCTCGGGAATTTTAAAAGACAAATTGCGGGAAATGCGATTTCGTATTATTAAGAAAGTGTGCTGTTGGTCATAGAGTTGGCCTGCATGTGTAGGCCTATGTTATTAAAAAAAAAAACTGACGGTCAGCAACGACAATGGTTCGATGGATTTTCGATCGCTTACCAGCTAATCCGTTTCAATTTCTCTCTTCCTGTTACAAACCAAATAAAGGTGTTTGATAGACGAATTTACTAAATTGTGTTGTATCTGGTTGTTATCCTTTGGATGAGGCTTTTTAACGGCATAAATCTGATGGTAACAGAAAGCATACTGGTCTATTCTTCTGTTGCTTGAAATTCTACTTTCACTTTTTGCGTGGTTATTAGGCACTAGTCAAATTCGTTCCCCGAGATGTCACGGACCTTTTCCCCAAGCCCATTTTTGCTATGTCCTTCTTGTCTAATTGAGTTTTAGAGTAATTTATTTACAGTTTATTATTTGACTTAAAACACCTAATAAAGATTCCTAGGATACCCCAGTCGGACATGATGAAAGATCTCGTAGAACACTTTTGTATTTTTGCTGATGAGAGCGAAACTTCCATATGCCGAATTGGTAAAGCACCGGCAGACTTCGGAAGGCTTCGGGAACCAGGCTAGAAAAAAAAAATGGAGAAAAAGGAGTCGAGTAAGGGTTTGATTTGTTTTCTTGTAATGTTATAGGGCCTAGCATTGAATTATTTTTTTTAAATAACACAATCTTAAGCACGTTTCTTAAAACGCGTTAATACACCACAGGCACCTGAATTTCTGTCAATAAGTCGTTCAATAAAACCAAAGATCGAAAAATCTTAATGTATTTATCTATAAAGGGGGTAGGATTTTTCTATCTTTGGCTTTATTGAGCGACTTATTGACAAAAATGCAGGTGCCTGTGAATACACAACACGCCGTCGCGCTATATCACACGTTTTTTCACGTTCTTGCGCTAACACACAACGCGCTATTACTCTAATACACAACACACCACACTGTCATGCTAACACTCCGTCGCACTGTCTTGCTATCACAGGTGCGCTATAGTGCTAACACACAACACTCCATCACACGGACACACAACATACCGTCACACAACACACCGTCATGCTAACACACGACACACCGTCACACAACACGCTAACACGCAATACACCGTCACGCTAACACACGACATGCCGTCACACAAACACACAACACACCGTCACGCTGACACACCGTCACAAGACACACAACATACAATCATGCTAACACACAACACGCGATCACGCTAACACACAACACGCCGTCACGCTAACACGCAATACACCGTCACGCTAACACACGACATGCCGTCACACAAACACACAACACACCGTCACATAACACACCGTCACGCTGACACACCGTCACAAGACACACAACACGCGATCACGCTAACACACAACACGCGATCACGCTAACACACAACACGCTAACACACCGTCACACAACACACAACACGCGATCACGCTAACACACCAACACACAACACGCTAACACACAGTCACACAACACACCGTCACGCTAACACACAACACACCGTCACGCTAACACGCAATACACCGTCACGCTAACACACGACATGCCGTCACACAACACACCGTCACGCTGACACCATGACACACAGCACGCGATCACGCTAACACACAGTCACACAACACACCGTCACGCTAACACACAACACACTGTCACGCTAACACACTACACACCGTCACACAACACGCCGTCACGCTAACACGCAATACACCGTCACGCTAACACACGACATGCTGTCACACAACACACCGTCACACAACACACCGTCACGCTGACACACCGTCACAAGACACACATCACGCTAACACACAACACGCTAACACACAACACGCGATCACGCTAACACACAACACGCTAACACACAACACACCGTCACACTGACACCACGACACACAGCACGCGATCACGCTAACACACGACACACCATCACATAACACACCGTCACCCAACACGCTAACACACGACACACCGTCACTCAACGCGCCAACACACGACACACCATCACACAACACGCCATCACGCTAACACACGACACACCGTCACACAACATACTAACACACAACACACCATCACACAATACACCGTCACGCTAACACACAACAACACACCATCACCCAACACGCTAACACACGACACACCGTCACAAAACACGCCAACACACGACACACCATCACACAACACGCCATCACGCTAACACATGACACACCGTCACACATCACGCTAACACACAACACACCGTCACGCTAACACACAACATGCCGTCACACAACACACCGTCACGTTAACACACGAAACACAACACACCGTCACACAACACACCGTCAAACAACACACCATCACGCTAACACACGACACACCGTCACACAACACACCGTCACGTTAACACACGACACACAACACACCGTCACGCTAACACACCGTCACACAACACGCCATCACGTTATCACACAACATGCCGTCACGCTACCACACCGTCACGCTAACATGACACACCGTCACACAACATGCTGTCACGCTAACACACATCACGCCGTCACGTTAACACGCGATACACCGTCACGCCAACACACGACACGCCGTCACACTAACACTCGACACTCTAAAGCACAACACACCATCACACTAACACACGACACGACATCACACTAACACACGACACCCTGTCCTGCTAACATGACACACCATCACGCTAACACAGGACACGCCGTCACGCTAACACACGATACGCCGTCACACTAACACACAACACGCCATCACACTAACACACGACACCCTGTCATGCTAACATGACACACCGTCACGCTAACACAGGACACGCCGTCACGCTAGCATACAACATGCCATCACGCTGACACACAACACGCCGTCACACTAGTACAGTTGGAGAATTTTAAACTTTTTAAATAGCATAGACAATAGGTCTATGTCTTTTTGATGTGGCATAGACCATTGTCATTTGGCATAGACCTTACCAAAATTTGACTACAAAAACAGTGTGCGAAACTAACTTTAAAGTCCTGTAGACTTTCGGTCCATAGTCATTTTATTTCCTATAGACCAAAACAAATTCCTATAGACCGAAATTGATCATGCAATATTCATTGTTATTTAAAAATAAATAATAGACACAAATTCAGTTTGGTAATTTGTTCATAGTTTAATTTATAATATTCTTTTTCAATTTCATGCACGTCAAGCTTTTCAATTAGAATTTCGTTTTCTTTTTCATTGTGTGTTCCAGCTCAGTTTCACTGTCTGATTCTTCATATAAGTCACATTTACTATGTTTCATTTTCTCATGATTTTCTGCGACTTTAGCCTTGCTGGAACTTGTTGTACTGACCTCTTTCTGCTTGATTCAAGTTAGCTGCAGATCTGTAGCATTATGGTTTTATATTCTTGTCTTTGACCATAAAAACAAGAATATAAAACCATAGCGCTACAGATCTGCAGCTAGATTCAAGTGCATGCACCCCCTTCCACATATTTTTAAAACCGTTCAAAAGGGACATTCCGAATTTGCACGAAAATGGCGTACATTGAAGTAAATACCAAATTGAACCCCCCCCCCCCCCCCCCCGTTGAAAATGGAATAATCTGATTGGAATGATTTGTAATTACATTGTGGAATATTTTATTGCAGCTAAGGGGTGAACAGAAACATCAGCATACTACATATAAACTGGTTATGTTTAATAAGGGGCGGGGAACCTGTTTTTTACTCAGAATACCTATAGACAAGTCGGTATATAGCTATTTTGATTGTTATAGACCGACTCGATTTTCTATAGACATTGTCTATCGGTCCATGGTTAATTTTGCACACTGCAAAAATACCACATATATCGAGAAAAAATAGTTATTAACAAACTTTGGTTTTTTTTATTCAACTTCATATTCCATTCCCAATTCTACATTTAATCTATTGATATTGTCCTCGTTTTCTTTTTTATTTTGTTCATCATAATCATAATCACTGTTCAGAAAATACTTTAACTGCGGAATCATATACATGCCGTTTGTTTGACCTTCACCTCAAGATTATTTTTGTTAAGTCGAACGTATATTTTGTTTCGACATTCTTGCAATACTTGAATATTTGAGAAATAAAGAAAAAATAGGATAACTCTAGTTATATTGTTGAGGAAAATCTTAGTTTAAAAATCTATCCCAGTAAAATTCATCAATGGTGAATGCTGATAAAAAAAAAAAAGCATCGACATTTAAAGACATATGAATCGTATGTTGAAAAAATTGTCTAGAGCACTTGTCATAATCTTCAAACCGCTTAGACGCATAAGTCGTATACTCTAAAATTAACGGAGGGAAATCCAGGTCACAAAAATAGATTTTGAGGATTGTAAGGGAAAATATTTATTTTAAGTGCATTATCACACACGTATCATAATTATTTCTTTGTTACTTAGAATTTGGCATAGACAATTCGGGATATCTTATTTGCACATGGCATGGCCCGACCTCATTTGGCATAGCCGCGGTCTATCAGTCTACCGTTAAATTCTCAGACTGCTAATACACAACACGCCATCGCAATGACACGCAGCCAGGCATGCTGTTATGCTAGCAAACATGCCATCGCACTGTCACACTAACATGCCATCGCACTGTCACACTAACATGCCATCGCACTGTCACACTAACATGCCATCGCACTGTCACACTAACATGCCATCGCACTGTCACACTAACATGCCATCACGCTAACACACAACAGGCCTTCACACTAACACACAACTCGCAGAACTGTTAATCATTTTCAGTTAAGGAATTTGGCATTCATTTGATGTTCCAACAATTTTAGACATCTATGTGTAACAAGATTTTATGTAGAATTATGAATAACACAAATTTCTGTATCAGCAGGTTCTCTGGTCATCTTCCCTTTAGTTCAATCATTCTGAAATAATATTAACAATTTTGATTGCAATCGTATTGCATTAAATCATAAAGATATTTTTCACCTACTGAAACCACTTCCTGAAAAAAGATAATACATGTGTACTTATACCACATTTATCATATTTCTATAATGACTACAATGTACAAGTATATAGACACTAGTTATGAGTCATTATGATAAAAAAAATATGTCTTAAACACCGTCTCACTATTTTATGTGAATAAGTGATATTGAGATAATTGCACTTAAAAGTTGGAGATTGTTCCCAACATGTCTAAAAGAGTGGAAAGTATGATTAATTGTTTTTCTATAGGACCCCATGTATGAAACTTGTACATGGTGCTCCAGTTTGATCATTGTAATATTCACCTTATACTAAATATGCCATTGGTAGATTCTGTGAACCTCTACATGCTATATACACCTAATTATCTCAGGCAGAATCAAGGATCTTCAGCAGAAACGGATTTTGGATGATGCAGCCCGAAGGAGGCGGCAGAGGAAGGCTCTGGAAGCACTGGAGCAGGACAACTTCCAGGATGACCCTCACGCAGACCTGAAAATGAGCAAGAAGGCACCCAAGTTTGAGGAATCGATGGAAACAACAGGTAGCTTTACTTTAGTTAACAAGTCAAGCTATATTTAATTAATAGTCTGTAGACCAGACAGCTGGCTAAAATCTATGACAAGTTTCATTTCTAAAATACATGTAGGTCTCCATCACAGCTGCACTAAATCATCAGGGATTCAGAAATCATTCTGGTGATTCAATGACAATACCAGTGTTTGCCATCCTCCATTATAGAATACTAGTATTACAATGGACCTATCTGAATAGTGATTTATAATTCTAGTGACAGGGATTGAATGTGGGTACTTATTATAGTAGAATAAAACTTGATAGCACTATTTGGCATGACAATGAATTAAAGCTTAAGTTCTGTACGATGATGGGTGAAATGAGAATTACTGCCCATGTATTTCACAATGATGTGAATATCGGTAAAATAAATATCCAAGTTATTATATCAATTATAAGACATGGATTGAATGGAATGGTCAGAGCAGCAATGATTGTTTAAAAGAATTCATAAAAATATATACAGCTGTATGTGTGTTTGTGTGTAGTGATTCTATCAAATTGCACATTCTAAAAAGAGATGCCTATTAGATATTTATTCTTTGTTGAATGTGTACAATGCATGTCTATAATTAACCTAGCAAGATATATTGTTATATTTCTGTAGCACAGCCTGGGAAGAAGAAACGAAAAAGTAAAGCTGATAATTTCAAATTTCGCTACAAGAAAAGTTTTGCTGCATTAATTGAAGAAGAGGTAACTTTGAACATTTGTATAGGAAGTATTGCTATATTTAAAGATTTACTCGATTGATTGCTATTTCACTTTGAATGAAATTGATGTGCAGTCTAGCTGGTATATTTCAAAATGCAGGGTTTTGACACAATCTGAACAAACTTGTGTACATAGTATAATACGAGTATTATGCTCCTGTATACTTCTTTTATACTGTATACACAAGTTTGCTCAGATTGTGTCAAAACCGTCTTTCAATACAAATGATAGTGAGGCATTTAATATTTTATCCCTTGCAAAAGAATACTGGTGGGTGTATGGTATTTTACCTTATGTACCTTCTATAAGATATACTGATTATTAAACCCGATACAATTACATGTATGACCGATTCCTGTTCAAAGATGCGGGCGAGCGAGACAGCGAATTTAGGCGCCCACACAAAATTTTACTCGCAATTGGCGAGTGGGCAAGTGCTAAGTTTTAACCCCAAGTTTTTCAGTGATTTTAGTCAGCATAGGGATCAAAAAGGGCGAGAAGAATTAAAAGTTCTTTGATGATTTTGTTTTCTAGCACATGTTGAACAAAGATTCTCCCAACTACAACTCAGCAGGAGTTCCTCCATCACGATTTCCAGACAGAAAATTTTGTGCTGTGTGTGGATATCCTTTTTTAGTTACTTTTTGTTTTTTGACAGAATGGGATTAGAGGAAAAAGTTTCTATGACTTTACTAAGTCACCTGAGTCATTCAAAGTGACCTATTGTGAATGGTGCATGGTTTTCTGTCGTCTATATTGTTCATTTTATCATAAACAACTTCTTCTCTAAAAGCACTTGGCCATTTTTCATCAAGTTTGGCATGGAACATCTATGGTGGAAGAGAGAAGAAATTATGAATTTCATGATCAATGGGGGGTGGAGTCAAAATCCAAAAAAATTTAAATCTTTGAAAAATCATCTTCTTTATTTACATATTAACAAACAAACTGTGTGATGATGATCAGAAATATCTGTACCAAAACTGTGAAATTCATTGAGCTTTGTGACTAATATAGTGAAAATGAAGAGAGAAGCTTTTATAAATTTTGAAATGGTCCCTTTGGTTAACAGTGATTGAGGTAGGGTGGGGCTCTTATAATAACTCACATAGTGAAAATGTATTCTTTCTTTTAAAATCATCTTCTTGACTCTTGGACATCAAAAAAATTAAATGTGGCACTTAGCAATAATGAGAAGACAAGACCCCACCATTTATGTTCCTTAGGTCAGGGACTTTGATGTTAAAGTGGGGCTGGGTGGTTCATATAGTGAATATGCAATATTTTTTTGAAAGGATCAATTCGGGGTAACAAAATATTATTCTTTACAAAAAGCTCACCCATAACTGTTCTAGATTATCACCTCAGGCTGAGTAAGTGTAATTGATTGTCAATGTGTGGACATAGATCTACATATGTATGTAAACTTTTGATAGACCTCATACAATGATGTACTAGTATGATGTGTGTATTGTTTACACATTTAAAGCTCCAAATGGTATTTCATATTTTTGTAATGGTATACATCCAGCTTTAATTACTTTCGGGCTAACTCCCTACTTAATATGCATTCATTTCTCAAGACAATTCTGGCGACAACAAAACATACTGTAATTTTAGCGAGGATTTAATTTTTGTATTATTAGCGAGGGTGTTAAGATTGCTAGAATTGAATGTCTCTAACAATTCATTCTATAATTTAGGTAATAGTTATCTTTCTTGGAATTATAAATCACTAAGACTTGGCTCTCTATTTTGATGGGAAAATTGCTAAATTTGTGGCTTGCTAAAAATTCCACTTACACAGTATGTCACTGATGCATGATAAATTTATTTTGATATTATAAAAATGGAATTCTGAAGATATTGTAGTACATGTACGGTGTTAAAACAGGCAGTAACTCTGACAGAAATGAAAGTTGAATGTAAAGTTTTAATATAAATCTTATTTTTGAAGATATGTGATGGTATGAACTGTGATGCTACACACATGTACTTCATAAAACGAATATGTAGGGGAAATCTTTCAAAAATCTTCTGAAACTACAAGCCTAAAACATAACAAGTATGAAAGCCTCTGTTGTGTATATTTGAGTTTGTCCTAACTGTAATCCTAGGGGCCAGGACAGAACCACAACAGTTAGTATAGGAAATATCTTCACAATCTGGCAAAACAGTATTCAAGCATCTACAAAGTATATATACCCCGGTATACAATCATATTAAAAAACAGTGAAAGAGCATTCTAAAAATCAACCAATTATTGGTAATCATCAGGTTGTATGTGTATGGTATGTTTCATTTACAAATCATAGTGAGATTTTCTTTAAATGTTGCACGTTTCCATCCAATTATACCTGTGTACAATGTGGAGCAAGATACTGCTGTGTTCGATGTCTGGGCACACATCATGACACCAGGTAACGCACTGTCACATCATTAATCTCCACGGGGATCAATTTTTATTGTTTCTGTGTTACAAGAGAAATCTTAAACAATTCTTTAATGAAATAAACTTCATTACTATATTGCTTATTTTTCCAAACCGAGTGAAAATTTTACCCCTAGAAAATTAATGATTTTATTACATACTTTAGTGTATGAATGTTGAACATGATTATATTTATTGATATCAAAGCATACATTGCTTGTACATGTATCAACATGTACAATGTAAGTGTATTTGGCACAGTGATTTTTAATTTAACTGAGCCTCTGTTAGGTGTTAGGTGAGCTTTACTGGTTAAAGTGTGTCTGCTTCAGCTTCTCTTTGTGTATCTTTGTTCATACAATGATCGATCCCCACAATATGAGTTTTTCTTTAAGAATTGATCTTCAAATGAACCACTGCCACACTCATGTATGTAGACTCAGTTTGTTCAATTCAAACTATGACTTCTGAGGTTAAAGCACAGCAACAATAGGAGTTAGAATATTACAAAGTATGAAGTGTTTTGTCAATCTGCTTAAATATATTCATATAGGAAACTTATTTATTCACCACAGGACTAGAGAAGCCAAATCTTGAATCATGATTCAGGGCTAAATATATTCATTTCTTAAGGTCATATACATGTACAACATTTCTCAATAATATATAATTTTTCATGACATTTCACCTACAATTCACTTGCATTCTATCTTGTTCCTACAAAAAACTTGGGCTATATGACCAGGTCTGCTTCAGAGTTAGCATATTTTGATAGTTTATGGTTGTGGCAAGTAAAAATATAACCACAACTTTTTATTACAGAAGGTTGGTTGGTTAATTGTTCTGTTTTATGTCCTATCGAGAATTTTTCACTCATATTACATCACCAGCAGTAGGTAAAAGTACCATAATTTTAGACCTATGCTTATTGCTCAGGGCCATAGCAGTGAGGATACATTAATGTGTCAACACCTACCGCGACACATGACCTCCATTTTTAAGGTCACATCCAAAATACCCGTGACTCATGAGCATTTGGCGAAGGTAGTTTGGTGATCTAACCACTGACCTAACCAGGTCAATATTCAAAGTATGGAATATTATTACAATATGAACAAGTTAAATTAACGAACAGTGATCAATTTCATAAATCCTGTAAAGAATACAGAATTAAGTGAAGGACCCCTAGACATACCAGATGTTGGGTCAGGTGCCTAGAGAGAGTAACCATTCCCTGTTGAATGGTCACACCCACTGTGAGCCCCATTGAGTAAACAAAGCAATTCATATTCAAACTCTGTATGTAAAGAACAGGTTAAAAATTGGTTTGGAACAAGTCGGATAGTATTCGACTCAGTAATAGCTTGTATTTGCAGTTAAATGTAGATCATTATAATGACCCTTTATGACTCGTGACTTTAATGAGACTCTTGAACCTCTGTAACATCAACTTAATTGTCTGTAGCCTGGCTCATCTTAAAAATTGATCATATGCAGAACATGCTCTTGTGTATCAAATTAATTGAGAGACATAAACATCATATGCAGGTGATAATGGAATATTGCTATACACAGATATGGGAAGTTGATGATGGAGAAATGTTGTATATGACCTTAAAAGCAGGGGTTTTAAAGTTTTATACTGGAATGTATAGGAAAACTATACTTTAAAATATCACCTTAACTAGCACTAGAAGGATACATTCTTGTAAGGTAGAATCAAATTTATTCAAAGTATGACCCCAGGGATGAGGACAGGGCCACAATAGGGGTCCTCTTTAGAAAAGTGGATGTAGGCTATGTCTGTCCACTTCTCTAAAGAGAATAATATATATATGTGTGTGCAAGGTGACCTTAGTGAGCATTGTGTTCCATGGGTCTCTTTGTTTAGTTTATCACGGTGATACACACAAGATGTGATAAGAAAGTAAAAGTACAAATATTTGTCATTTTAGATGCCTGAAGTGGACAGCTTGATGATGTGTTGATATGCCTGATTACTGAGATTAAATATACCATCGAATGCAGTATGCTGGGAAAATTTCACAAATGGAAGACTGTCTATAACATGCCATACATGTTGAACAATCCACGGCTACAAGTAGTACATTCACATGCGTTTCCAAATGCATTGTACTGAGAGATCCATTCTATACTCACAAGTGTAAAATACACTGTATACACATAATTGACATCTGTTTTCTAAACCAGAGCCATTTTGTTGCGCCGGGACAGGTGCTTAGGGAGGTGTGGAAAAACCTGAGAGACCATGGAATTACATGACTACTTATCAGACTATGAAATATATGAAACACAGTTTCCCGTTTTAAGTTTCAACTTTCAGTCCTAATTAAGTTGTTATTAGAGTAGCCTGTTACTGTTTACATGTAACTGTGTATTGAATTTGATCTGTAAAGTGGGATGGAGAGGAATTACTAGATGTGAGTGTAAAGATATGCAGGTGAAAGTTTTGTGATTATAAAACGAGACATCGTATGTATACTAAATCCAATATCTGTTAGATGTATAATATCATTGTTAATAAAGATTGTCAAAAAAGAGTGTGTTAACTTTTAATGAGATTAAGGAAAAATATTCATCCTAGAGCCTGTGAAAAACACCAGTCCTATGAGATTAACCAGCTTTTGTACATTGTAGTTGTGTAGCCATTGATTATTGGGTGTCAATTTCCACGCGTAATTTGCCTGATGGCGCTGTAGCTCTGTAATAAGTCATTATTGAGAAATATGCTCCAGACAAGAATTTTACACGGAGAAGTTAGTTCGCCTTTGACCCTTGGTCTCGAAAATTGGTTCATGGCAAGTGCACATCCCCCACCCATGGGCACTCTATGGGTTAAGTTTAAGCCCCACTTGGCCAAGAGCAGAGAAAATATGCTCCAGACAAAAATCTACATGCAGTGACCTTTGATCTAGGAAATTTGATCAAGGTCACTGCACACCCTTTACTGATGGACAATCTATGGGTAAAACTTTAGTCAAAGGAAAAGAATATTGTTCCAAGTCATATGAAATAGGACGGACGGTCGGAGAGAAGGACAGTCTTATGATTGCAGGACCAGGTTTGGTCGCCGGCGACCATTCGTGCCGCACGTATCGTCGCCGCGCGACCGAACATGCCGTGAGGGTGGACACGATTGGTCGCCAATTTTAGGCCATACCCGAGCACGAATGGTCGCCACCCAAACCCCAACTTTGCTTCTTTTTTTCTCTCTTCCTCCTCCTAGAGCATCTATTCCCTTCCTTCTCTTTCTCCCTTCTAATCCTCCTCCACCGTCTCCAAATTCTTCATCAATTTTTTCCGGTTTGATCAAACCGAACAGTCTTTTGAATTGGCAGGTAGTGGCTATAAGGGGAATATCGCTTTCTAATAGCCTTTGGTTAGCAATCAGATGCTAATGGACGCTCCCTAGAAAAATCACAGCACATGTTATTCTGATTCGAAACAGCTCTTCAAACCTTCAACATGTTTTAAGTGTGCAGAGAATAGGTCTAATCTTGCATTTCATAAATATGGCGTAAAAGGGTAGACCTACAAGAGGAGAGAGTGCACGAATAATGGCATGGATATACCCACAAAACTGTAGTATTCCTCCATAGACGCCTACTCTTCAACAAGTCCGAGCTATTCCCGCCCTGCCCTTATAATCACCCCATGTAATCTCTCTCTCTCTCTCTCTCTCTCTCTCTCTCCCACGCCAAATTCAATAACAGAGATAAAAACAACTCTGTGTCTGTTAAATACATTTAAAAGTAATGGCTCTATTTTGAGAGAGCCAATTTCATGTATGAAAAGTGCTTCATACCTATGAAGTTGCAAATTTATTGATTTGCTTACTCCACCTGTTCAATTTGATGCGTACTTTGTAAAAGTACCATTTTGTAGCTACTTCCTACATTTTACTCCATGCTTATCGCTAGTACAGTAGTTGGCTTAAATTCCTTTCTTTTCATCATGATAGTACTGATGGATTTTTTTTTTCTCATTAAGTTAACATAGTAAAGTGCTGTTCATGAATATTATGTTCACTAAAATTGAAACTGTGCACGCAGTGTTGTTTATGCCGAATGTAAATATTTCATTTTTCTTATGAAACCATGACAAATGGTAGTATTTACTTTGAATTTCACTCTGTGTGTTCACATGTATTTGTATGCGTGTTTGCGCACCCATACTTGTCAGGATGTATGTCCCGCCATACATGTATTAATATTTGCTCCTTTATAAATGTATCTTATATAATCTATGAGATATCTTCTATTTTGAATAAGATATCTAATAAATTTCATAAGATGTCTCATATAATTTACAGTTGATAATATATCTCATAAAATATACAAGATATTTTTTAAACTATATAAGATAACTCATAAACTTTATAAGATATCTTGTATATCAAACAAGATATCTTATAAAGTTTATGAGATATCTTATAAAAGATAGACGATATCTTATAAAATTATCTTTGTAAGCTATCTTATAAAACATCTAGGATATCTCATATGTTTTATAAGAAGATATCTCATAAATGAAGTTTTATAAGATATCTCATCAACTTTATGATATATCTTATACAACATACGGGATAGCAAGTATGTTTTATAAGATATCTTATACATGTTATAAAAGTAAATTCATATTGTTTTGAGTCAGAATTACCCAGCAGCAGAATTTACTAACAAAGGCAGTCAAACAAGTAATGACATTTATTTGCAATTATTGGAAGAAAATTATAATAATAACAAAGTACTAACTTACAATAGGTGACCAATAAACAATGTCCGTGCCGAGTTGAATCTATATACAAAACATCACAAATCGGCTGTTAATTTCCAACGAAATTCCTAAACCTAGTCCCAGTTATATGTAATGTCTAAAGTGCTTGTCTAACCAGAGCTTATCATCCGCTAAATTCACATTGTAATCATAATCAGAATAAATTTTCTGGTACATTCTTGAAAGACACAGTTTGTCATCTTTCTACTACGTGGTAAACATCCAACGCTAGAACAATCTAGGTCACAGGTGTCACTCAAGTGCAAGTATTACACAACAATATGATACTTTATATAGTTTATAAGATATCTTATAAGAAATCATTTATGAGATAGCTGATAAAAATATAAGATATCTTATAAAACATATAAGATATCTTATATGTTTTACAAGATATCTTAAAAAATATATGACATATATTATAAAATTTCTTTTATAAGATACCTTATAAAACTTATAAAATATCTTATAAGAGTTAATGAGATATCCTAAATAAAAAACGTTAAAAAGACATCTTATAAAGTTTATGAGATATATAATATACTATATAAGATATCTCGTATAAAAAAATATATTATGTCTTTTATAAGATGTCTTATAAGATTTATGAGATATCTTTGAAGAGGAGTACATGTAAATGTAAAAACGGCGTGCCATAACTCACTTTCTGAAACAGAATTGCTCGCTTGAGACAGAATTAAAAAAGAAAATGGCAAGAAGAAGAAACACACCAAGTTGTCATCACTTTTATTTGAATGTTATATTATTCCAAGAGTCAGTTAACGATATATAGTGCAAAGAGGCTAAGGGAGGGTGGGTGTGTGTGTGGGAGGGGGGGGGGGTAGATGGGAATCCCCCCCCCCCCCCCCCGCAAGTATGTGCTCTGTGTCATCGGTTTCGTTGCTTGCGAAATATTACACGTCACGTGCTAAAGTTCTTGAAGAGCACTGATTCACGTAAGTACTTGGCCTTTATTTAACAGAATTAAAGTTGACAATAAAGAGATATTTCAGTATTTATGTCGATCTACACACTTCTTGGTTCCCTGTTTTCATTGACGAATTTTATGAATATCAATTAAACGCAGGAAGTTGGAATATTTGTTATTATTATTATTTTTTGGCACCCAGAACGCGCGCGAACGTTGGAACGTGAACATGAAAATGGCTTCCTTGGTATCGAAAAGTTGTTTTTTAATATAAAAGCCAAGACGTTAGTAGGTTATCCTGCATCAACCAAGAAAACAAGAACTTTAGATATATTCTACAGAGTAGTTTCCCTGTACAGATCTATACAAATATTAGGTCACTTTGTGACGTCAGGTTTTGCTAACAAAATGTTTTGAAAGATATTTCAAGTACACTCAAGTCAAGAGTCAAAAGTATTTCTGCACTGCTAATTTTCACGATATAGTATGCATTCATTGAATAATTAATACAATTTTTAAAGCACTGATAAAAATACTTCTACTGCAGTCATCACTATAAAATTTTCACAATTCGTATATATATTTATATATATATATAGAGAGAGAGAGAGAGAGTCAGAGAGAGAGAGAGAGAGAGAGAGATCTATAGGCCTATTAAAACTTTGTTTGATAATTTAAAATGTTGCATGTTGTCATTATGAAATTTTCAGAATATATGCAGAATTCACTCAAGATTCATGACAAATGTTACTTTTAGTGTTATTTTTGAAAGAAAGAAAAATTGTGGGTCGATTAATTACAAGGAAGACTTTCTTTATGTTTTAAATGCTGATTAGTGAATATGAAATGTGTAAGAGTAAGTTCAAATAAAGTTCTTACAACATGATTCATCCCATCGTCGGTCCGTTAAAATGCAGTTTAACGGAGAGAAATCCCGTGGGTTCCGAACTTCCGACGATGGATTTATCCTAGTGAGTATTAAAAACTGTAACACATATAATAATTTGCAATTGTGGATTAAGGATTCTCTCTCTCTCTCTCTCTCTCTCTCTCTCTCTCTCTCTCTCTCTCTCTTCACACACACACACACACACCGTGGACCACCGTGACCATGGTGAAAAGATTCAGTAA
The DNA here is from genome assembly GCF_947568905.1 of Ostrea edulis. Taxonomy (NCBI): domain Eukaryota; kingdom Metazoa; phylum Mollusca; class Bivalvia; order Ostreida; family Ostreidae; genus Ostrea; species Ostrea edulis. The sequence continues at coordinate 23,901,750 of NC_079172.1, read as the reverse complement.
CTTAAAGTGATCGATCTATTTAATTTTCTCAAAAACAACATGTATATCAGAGTTTTCTTTGTCTATAACATATCGCACGGAAGGCACAGACGTATTAAGAAACAGAATATGCCCCATACTTCAAGTTACTTTTCTCAAACACTCGTGTTTAATATCGAGTTAGTACATAAGAAAATTCGCACGGATGTTTGCTTCATGAGTTGAATTCAAGGTTTGAAATTATTTGAGAAAGAACCATGATCATGTGTCACAAAAATATAAAAATACATTCAATTTCTTACTAAATTGGGGTTCATAATAGTCTTTATTTTGACGAAATGCTTGAAAATGAAAATAACTCAGGGTGAAAAGATGGAAGATGTAGCGTTACCAAGGTGAAAAGCACAGGCACTCGACGTTTTAAATATCTATAATAAAAAATTGTATTATGTTTACAGGAAGACATTTTTTTTATTATAGATATTTAAAACGTCGAGTGCCTGTGGTGAAAAGATATCAAAGATTCCTATATTGATTAATATCATCCAGTAAATTCACAATTTGAAGTTTTTCTGTCTCATATTAATTATCATTATGTTCAGGTTTAAGGAATGAGTCTATTTTTCTTTCCGTAGCGCATGATACATAAGTTTTCCTTCCATTTTTTTTTTTCGCGATCTATACCTCTATCCAACCAAAAATATCCTTATCATTTATTATTTACAAACAAGATCTAGAATGACTGAAATTTATTCGTTAACTCTGCATTCCTTCTCAACTGTGTAGGGTCCATCTTCGCTAGCCAAGGGGTTTAAGATCCGCTCCGTTGTTGTAGAGTAGCGGAGATCGACTGATTGAAACAAACCTTCACGACTTTAGGTTTAAGACTTTGCAATTTCAATCTTAAGATATGTTTTTCTTGCAAAATTAGAGATTGTTAAAGAATTGATACTTTTACTTACAGGTTATCTTTCAATAAAGTGTGAATGTGAAGTAAGTATTCGCAATCAATGAAAATTGCTTTACCTCCAGTTTACTACCGATAGTATTAAAAGTGTTACACTAAATATTTTTATCCAGTATCTAAAAGCTGCATAAAAGAAATTTTACGATATTTGTCATGCTTGGTTCCAAGATTTTTCCCATGATGATCGATCTTTTGGCAAGCATAAACTCGAAAACTTAAACCCCCCCCCCCTTCAAAATCACAAGAGACCCATGGGACACATCGCCCACCTGGGTTACCTTGTCCCATATTTAAAGATTTTCCCTATATATTCGCATGTAAAACTTTGATCCCTATTGTGGCCCCAACCTACTCCTGGAGCCATGATTTTTACAAACTTGAATCTGCACTACAATGTATGTTAGGAACCTTTCATGTAAATGCAAACTTCTTTTGCCCAATGGTTCTTGAGAAGAAGATTTTTAAAGATTTTCTCTATATATTTGTATGTAAAACTTTGATCCCCTATCGTGACCCCATCCTACCCCCGGGGTCATGATTTTAAGAAACTTGAATCTGCGCCATGTCAGGAAGCTTTCATGTAAATTTCTACTTTCCTGGCCCAGTGGTTCTTAAGAAGTTTTTCAAAGATTTTCCCTATATATTTGTATATAAAACTTCGATCCCCTATTGTGGCTCCATTCTAAGCCCGAGGGTCACGATTTTAACAAATTTGAATTTCCACTATGTCAAGAAGCTTTCATGTAAATTTCAGCTTTTTTTTTGGTTTAGTGGTTCTTGAGATGATTTTTAAATGGCTCCGCCCAGTTTTTGCATTTTTGTGATTATCTCCCCTTTGAAGGGGGCATGGTCCTTCCTTTGAAGAAACTTGAATCTCCTTCACCGATGGATGATTTTTACAAAGTTTGGTTGAAATTGGCC
>NC_079172.1:23854883-23897383 GCF_947568905.1 Ostrea edulis | reverse complement strand
TTCCGTGTGACCTTTATATAGATTGACATGACAACAGATTTTGTTTTGTAAAATATTACGAATCAGCTGTATCAGAATTTGTCCTGTGTCTAATGTCGTCGTTGTCTTTGATATTGTAGCGTACAGTGTCAGAGGGAACTTATACTGCCTCACTTGTGAGCTACATGTAACTTTTCTAGTGATGTGGTAGAGTCTCACGCAAGTTAAGCCACGGCGAGCGGGATCAGCACTTGACTGGGTGACCGCTACACGTTACAATATTTTCGTCTTCTTCTCCAGAACCACATACCATTCTCGAGCGTTAAACAATATACAACCAACCAACTGAACCACTGCCATTTTCAATTAAACTTGGCATGATTCGTCCTTGGGTAAAGGGAATTCAAGTTCAAATGAAGGGTCATGTTCCTTCCAAAGGGGAGATAATCTTAAAAAAAGAAAAGGCAAAAATATGGCAGTGTCATTTAAAAATCTTCTCAAGAACCACTGGGTGAGAAAAATTGAAATTAACATGAAGGCTTACTGACAGTGTAGATTGAAGTTTATTCAAAACATGGCTCCCGGGGGTAATTGCTCTATAATATATATTTCAGTAATAACACAAGTATTTTATCATTTCAAACGCTTTTTAACCTCAAAGCGGGCGTATTTTAAAATATGTAATTTTGGTGATTTAGTGATTAATTAATTATTGTCTTGCAAAACAATAATTCTTCCTTATATATTTCTTTACACTAAAAGCGGTTATCTAACGTTGTTTTATATAATTAGGTTTCTCTTCTTTTTGTTTTTATTAGTCATACATAGACATTCCTACGCAATTGAAAGATTTTGAGAAAATAATGGCTGCCGTCATTTATTTATTTTTTTATAGCTAATATGCAAGCATTCTCATGTAATGCAAATTCAAGTTTGTTCAAATTGTGGTTCCCGGTGGTAGAATGGGGCGAAAATAAGGGATTAAAGTTTTATATGGGAATATATACCGGTAGGATAAATCTTTTAAAAAATCTTCTTCTCAAGAACAACAGGGCGATATGGTTATTCATATTATCACAGGTAGTGCAGATTCAGGATTGTTAGCTCACCTCAAGTGTACAAACGACAAATGTATTGTCTGTGTTAAATTTTGTTGTCTGTTTCAATTTTCATCAATGTGTAAAGTTGTTCTACCTCAAATGTTAATATCAATTAATAATATTAACTTACAATATTTTTAAACATCCAGGAATTTTTCATTCAAGCCCGGTTCTCTTAATGTGGATTGGCTTTACTCTCATATGGAAATGAAACTTTTAAACATGGAGTACATGTGACACAGTAAATTGAAACGAGAAAAAAAAATTGAATTGTGATGCATTACAAAATTGAACTGTTGAATACTGGCGTTGGCATTGTCTATGTGGTTTTAAGGAGGGGTGCACAGCACCAAAATCTTTTATCTTGACCTTTCATAAAATCAAGGTCAATTTTCAGAATATTGTCCAGACTATAACTTGAGAACCCTTTGACATTAGGACTTATTGAAATAGGACAATAGGGCAAGATGCACTGTATCAAAGTTGTTAAAATTAACCCTTTTTTTTTTTTGATTCAAGGTCAGGTTAAGAAAAATACGACCCATCCATAACTCTTAAAAACATTTGACATGAAGGCTTAAAAATTGGAACACTGGTCAGTGAAATTATGCTGAGATGTAGTGCCTTAGTTTTTCAACTTGGCATATTACTTCACATGAAAATACCCCCAAAAAGCCATGACTTGAGAATTCTTTGACAATGACACATTTTATCAAAATACCAAACCAAAAAAAAGGGGGGGGGGGGGGTAAATGATTGAGGAAAAAATGTAATAATTTCTCAATTAGATAACTTGCTAACCCTTAAAACATCAAGATTTCATACTTATGAGTACAATTAATAGTACAATATTTATGTAAGATGGATGCCATTTACACTGACCCTTTATACCACCGGATCATGCTCTTGCACTCATTACTGTTGTCCCATTATAAGAAAACCAAACTTTCAAAGGGTGACACAGCGTGCGTGCGCGCGCGTGTGTGTGTTATTTGTTTATACCGGTACTTCAATCGAAGATAACTTAACTAACTACGAAAAAAAAAATTGATTACACATATTAGTATCACAGAGGCTGGGGAGTACATTATTTCAGAACCTTGTCATCTTATCGGTATACGATATTCCACGTGATCTATCGATCAGAACTGTGAAATCACGTGGTACAGGAAAAAAATGTCAAGTAATAAGTATCTGTGTGACAGTTCGTAAGTCACTTAAACGAAGGAAGGTCTTTACGAGGAGGTAAGAATTTATAAAAGAGTCGTACAGTGACATGTAGTTTAAATTAGATACTGAATCACTATCAAGAACAATACTGATTTACATGTACTCATAAATAATATATTGTAATACGGAGATGAATAAAAACACTCACTGAATACGTAAGATGTGGAAATCATGCAAAATGTGATCTCTTTAATGAAAAGTTCAATGTTACTCTCATTTCTAGTCTATCCAATATCTCTTATACTAGTTCTCACAATAAAGAACTACATGTAGTTGTACGTTTGAGTCGACGACTTCATCGCCAATTTTTAATTTCTGTACGTTTACATGTAACGTTGAGTTGGTCACAGATTTAACGCATTTATACTTTCTTTTTTTTTTTTGGTCGGTGACTTGTAACATCGCAGTTCTTTTCTTTGCCATGAACAGAACGTTGGAACGTCTATGACGTCATATCTTTGGATTATCAACAAATGAGGTTCATGCCATTTACAATATCATAATATTTTAGGAATTTTAAATATTTTTTTTAAAATTTCTTAAAATAATTGTTTGATTTCTTAATGCACAAGAGGTTTAGTGTGTTTCTGGGTTTATAAGATACGTTTTTTAAATTGTAGCATGTTACGTAGATCATTTAGGGATTTATCTCTCGTAGTTCGGCTTTAAGGAGGTATGCTACACCAGAGAAATTTGATATGGATGAAAAATGGAGGATATGTACAACAATAATTTGAAATTAAAAACTTTCAGATTTACTTTATTTAGTCAAAAAATGCAGTTTTAGTTGAAAGTAATCTGAGAAAAATTTAAAACCCCTGAGGGACTCGAACACACGATGTACAGTTCAGCAAACCTACTGAGCTACTCAGCTAGGTGAGAATTTTTTTTAATGAATAGACAAATATTACTGATATTAATAGTTTCATTCATGGTTTAAAAGGAAGTCAGCCATTATGACGATGTAGAGTACATCCTTAATGAACTGAACACATCAATCTAAAATAGGGTAGAGGTACATATAAAACATTGGAGCGTCGTCCTATTGCATGTACTGTGTATGGCTTTGACGACAATGGAATATGAATATATATAAAGTGTGTGTACTACAATATTGGAACAGATTTTAGATGTTTGTTAAATCTAGCAAGCAGTCGAATTGATATATATTGTTTTGAGTTCGTACATCAACCGTTTACACTGAATTTTATAACATCTTTGAAAACAAAATATTGCTAAAATATATTGACAACTTCAAAAATATTATTATTTTAAAAAGAAAAGGAAAGGAAATTAAACTGAGTCAATATAGCATTCATAAATAAAGAGCATGTGTATAAATTTACAAAGATAATTCAGAAAAGGCACGCGGCATGCTCAGCACCTTATCACTACAGCCGAAGGGAGTAACGTGATCGCACTCAGTCTGCAGGAGATTTTCTCCGTCGTAAATCTGAGAAAAACATGGAGTCCAACTGTTGATTCTGACCTTAGAAGTATATATTTAATACACCTGACTATGTGTGTGTGTGTGTGCTGATAGAAATGGAATTACTAAAGGTGGGTAGATCACCCCGCAAGCCGGCAGTGGTCCTCTGATCTTCGATCGCGGACTGAGTGGTATTGTATGAAAACTGTATAAGAAGGTATCATGTAATTGAAATATATATATCATGTGTTAGAACAGATAATGGCGGCTGAAAAGGCAAAGAGATTCCAGGAGAAGGCCAACCACAGGGACACGGGAGCTTACGCTCAGAACTACGGGGCCCACAGGGAGGGGATCTCGATGAAAGAGGTTGCTGACTATTACACACAATGGGCGAATTCTGATAAATATGAAGTGGTAATTATGCTTTTATCAAAGGGTATAAGTCTATAATCATACAAATATTCATAAAATAGCACGCACACACACACACACGTGTGTGTGTGTGTGTGGTTCCGCAGGTTGCGAGTTCAACCCCGGGTTGAAGTAGGTTCCGTAGATTTTGTAATTAAGTGAATTTCTCTCTGATTTGAATTGAATATCCCCTCACTTCGGACATGCATTTGTTTATTTAAGAGTTCATTGCAATCTTCGTGCTTTATAGATATTTCAAATGCAATCTGTATCTTGTATGATCCTCTTAAATGTACGTTAAATAACTGCATCCCATTTCTATTCTCAATGACTGTGTAATGTGTGACAGCGTGGCAAGAATTCCGTCGTCATCGAAAGCAAGGTTTTTGACTTGCTTAGATGATCGAACGGTCTAGCGCGCTGGTCAAGCGCTGCTAGGAGATTTAGTTCCGCAGGTCTTGATTTAAACTCCGAGTAGGGGCGGAATTGGGTATCCATTTATAGTGATTGTTTATATACTCTCAAAGATATAATTATATTATACAGAAAGAGTTGTGCTATATTTATTAATTCATTTGATTTCACCAAGCATGTTGTTATAAAGTAAAATGTAACGCTAATCTCCTCTCTTTATGAGCTCGCAGTGAAAGTAGCGAATCACTCACTGCACATCGTAAATCAGGTAAGCTCATGGATGCCTTGTAAAATTTGAATTTTGAAGATACATACAAATGCTCCTTTGTAGGATCTTGGACCAGAGCGATACCGTGGACCAAAGTTAGCTGCCGAAAGTCTCTGCGAGTTGATTCCTGAAAATCGTGAAAGTGCGCGGGTTTTGGATATCGCCTCGGGAACTGGCTTTCTTGGACTAGAGGTTCATCAATATAGAATATTTCAAACAAAAGTGGTTTTTTTTTTTTTTTTTTTTTTTTTTTTTTGTTTTTTTTTTTTTATTTCCAATATAAAAATATAGTATGTAAGTACATATACCAAACCCAACGATTCTTCATTTAACGTTTCATGCATTTATTGATGGCGGCATAATGATATATTAATAATAATAAATACATGTATTTACTTTAGGTAGAGAAGATGGTCCGATTGTGCATATTATGCTATTCTTCCCTGGGACCGCTTCCATATGAGGGAAAAATTATCGAGTGGGACGTTAAACAATATACAATCAATCAATCAATTCCCGGGACCATATAAATTACATGTAATGGTAGAGAGGGGTAATTCAAAAAGTCTCTGCAGTTTTGTAAACTATGTAGAGCACGACAATAGAGAAAAACTGTTTCTAAGAAGAAAAATTTAAGGATCATCACTATTACTTTTAATTACTTTCTCCACACAAGGATGGCGATTACTAGTGTTCTAAATGTGCACACCAGTGTACTGTAGATAATGTTTATATGTATTGGTGCAGTGTCTCCGTACACGAAGATTGTAATTTAATTCCGATTTTAGTGAATATTAGAACTCTGAAAAGCAAACATATCGTGGAGATATTCGGGGTTTATGCCTTAAAAAGTTTTATACAGTAAAATAAACTTATGTAATTGCACTAATTCAAATACAATTAGCCATCCTAGTATGCCAAACAGGTGTTGCTTTGACGGTGTGTTTAGGGTTGCACTGAGTACATGTATAATTCTGGCAGGCCATTTCTATAACTTATAAATGCGTTTCATATCACTCATGTGTGTATTACCCCAAACAGTGAGACATTAATTAATAGTTGGTAAAATATATGCAGTATAGAAATTAATTAGAGAAGATTCTTAATTTTACGTAAGGTGAATAATTCATATGCTAAAGATTTTCAAACTGAATCTACGTGAAATTGATAATGAATTTGAACAACCATTTGGTTTACGAATTAGAAACACAAATAAATGTATGCCACTTTGTAGCTCTGGGAAAAGGGTTTTCGTTCAATTGATGGATTGGACCCTTCTGAGGGAATGATAGAGGCAGCCAGGAAAAAGAATGTGTATACCAACCTCATCTGCGATTTCATGAGTGATCAAAAGTTAGATATCAACGCAGGTATATTCATTGTCACAAACAGAAACAGCCTTACAATTACCGTGTTTATTATTGATCTCATTGGCAACTCTGTTAACACTATGAAGCATGTATATAACAGTTTACGTATTTTCAAATCATCCACAGAATGTGATTTTAAGGACAAACGCGATGTTTCTCAATAATGCATACTTTTTCGTGACATTTCACGTAGAATTCACTTGCATGTAATTTCTTCTCTACAAAAAAAAAGGGGGGGGGGGTATATGACTACGTCTGTTTTAGAGTTACTTCGTATAATTTGGTACTTCCTTAATTATTGCAAGTAAAATTAGCTCCTATGTATTACAAAATGAACATTACTGTAGCAAAGAAGGAAAGGAAAATGTTTGGAATAATCGGATATGGAACCTGGGCCTCATATATTACTAGTTTGGTGATCTAACCACAATCTAATTAAAATCAGACGTTCTCTAACCGTTACACTGGAGTGTAACGGTGAGAGAAGGTCTGATTTTAATTAGATTGATCTCACCACTGAGCTGTTCAGGTCAACATACAAAGTATGGTAATATTACTACACCACAAAATTCAAACCTATTTCGGAAATCATACAAGAACTCTTCACATCGAGAAGGTGAAAAAATAATTGTAGAGAAAATGTCAGACGTCGCATACGTCCTTAAGAATATATGGATGAAGAAATATGAAGTAAGAATACTAGTAAGTGATTAAAAATAAATCTCTTTTATGATTCTATTTTACGTTCTTTTAGGTACATACGATGTTGCTGTCATTGCTGGTGGCATGGGGGAGGGGCATATTCCGTGCAACGCTCTACCCGAGATTATTCGCATAGTAAAAGCAGGTGAGTTGCCATGGTTTATAGACTTAACAGATTCCGAATACAATTTGCAAGATGATCCAAATATCTATCTATCAGGATAGCACGCGTTGACCCCGCTATGAGGTAGCGATTCTGGTGAATTGGCCCCGCAATGAGGTAGCGATTTTGGTGAATTGACCCCGCATTGAGGTAGCGATTGTGGTGAATTGGCCCCACATTGAGGTAGAGATTTTGGTGAATTGACCCCGCATTGAGGTAGCGATTGTGGTGAATTGGCCTCGCATTGAGGTAGCGATTGTGGTGAATTGGCCCCACTTTGAGGTAGAGATTTTGATGAATTGGCCCCACATTGAGGTAGAGATTTTGGTGAATTGACCCCGCATTGAAGTAGCGATTCTGGTGAATTGGCCTCGCATTGAGGTAGCGATTGTGGTGAATTGGCCCCACATTGAGGTAGCGATTTTGGTGAATTGGCCTTGCATTGAGGTAGCGATTCTGGTGAATAGGCCCCGCATTGAGGTAGCGATTTCGGTGAATTGGCCTTGCATTGAGGTAGCGATTTTGGTGAATTGTCACAGCATTGAGGTAGCGATTTTGGTGAATTGGCCCCGCATTGAGGTAGCGATTTTGGTGAATTGGCTTTGCATTGAGGTAGCGATTCTGGTGAATTGGCCCCGCATTGAGATAGCGATCCTAATGAATTGGCCCAGCATTGAGGTAGCGATTCTGGTGAATTCTTGTATGCGAGCAAGATACATGTTTGTGAATCGTGAACGCCATCGAATATGGCCAGTTGTAGCAAGGTTGTCCTTGCTTATATGCAGTAGTGTTCAAAGGTTATGACAAAGGTTAAAATTTCAACTGACATGAGACCTTAACCTTTATCAGGCAAAGCTTTCATTTGAGCAAATATGAACGATGTCTTGTATAGCTTAAATGTTATGATCAATTTTAAAGCTTTCACAAGTAGACAGACGAAAGCAATATGCGTATCTATAGAGTCTGACTCCGAGGTCATAGAACTTAGATCTCGAGACATAAAAATACCGATATTTATTCTAACATATTCAACCTATGCTGCTTCTTAATGGTAAGTTTCTGCGACAGGCAGACGGACATTCATAGTTTGAAGCGCATTGAGGGATTTGAACCCCATTCAAAATTTTGGCATTTGATGTATATGTATACATGTATATTGTAAAAAAAAAAAAATTAATTCTCCGTATGTAAAGTGTGTTACAAGACATGTTTTTTAATTACACTATTATTATATTACTTGTATATAATTATGCCTTATTATGTCAATAATTTAATTTATTTACATGTATATGGCATGCATTGTATCTTACGCAATTTTAATGCGTTACTATATCTAGTGATATTTTCAGGAGGATACGTTGTAATCGTAATGAGAGAAGAATATCTGGTACACGTGGGTGATTATAAAGACAGACTGGAACCATTGATGAAAGAACTGGAGATTTCCGGCAAGTGGAAGAAGATATCGAGGAAAATCGTGCCAAATTACTCTTTCGAAAACAAAGGCGTCATATTTGTTTTTCAAAAACTTTAGAACACTGACTGATTTTCTTCTCAAGCAGAGTAGTTTTATTCTCCTCTTGGCATACTCTATTCTTGGTAAACAAAAATCCATGCATATTTCATTGAATAAAGTTCCCAAGACGGTTTATCGTTTTCTTTACTGCTGTAGTTTTATCAATATTCGTTGAATACTAATTTTCGTTGACTTCAATATTAAGTCAATTCACGAAATCAAACATTTATGGGAATGTGTTGCATCAAATATGATGTATTACATTACTAAAGAATCCAAATCCACGAATGCAAGTCTCCTGGAAATTGTGCATTTGACCAAAACCAGGAAAATTGGTGCCCTCGAATAAAACCAAAGTATTTTGGTTTTTTGGATTGGCATCAAGAAAAGTGGACAATGTTTGCGTCTGACTTGTCATTTCGTATGTGTAGTAAAATTGATCTCATTCTCCGTTGTCATGACAACCAGTGTTATTGATACCAACACTTGGACGCTATAGTGTGTACATGTGTATACCCTGTAAATCGGAGCATAATATAATCGGGTATATCATCAGCAAATGGTTTTCATTTTCAATGATAAACGTAATTAGAGTCTGCTTCCAATAGGAAGTTATTTCCTGTAGCATATATCATTAAAACAGTTTGATGATGCTGAGAGGTCAGAGAAAGGTCTATTGTTTATACAGGTATATGTATTTGTGATCTATTCTGTACAAATTCATATCACATTTCTACCTTCTGTCTCGTTGGAAAAATATTGATTTCCACGTATTTAGTGTTTTTGTTAGTGAGTACCATAGCCAAACTATGGTTACACTTCCATCGATATTTCACAAACTTGCAAGTGAAAAGTATTATAAAAAATATTTAAACACAGTATGTATAATGGATATGATAAAAGAGACTTTTATTGATATTTCACAAACTTGCAAGTGAAAAGTATTATAAAAAATATTTAAACACAGTATGTATAATGGATATGATATAAGAGACTTTCATTGATATTTCACAAACTTGCAAGTGAAAAGTGTTATAAAAAATGTTTAAACACAGTGTGTATAATGGACATGATATGATTAGCAAACTATGATTAACGGTTCTGTTACATATAATTAAGGATAATATAGACACTATAGTGGTTGTACTATCGGGGTACAGAAGCATGATGTATAATAATCACCGGTTTCCAATGTAGTTACATCCCCGTAATACTAAGTGCACGGTGATTCCTTAATGTAGTTACATCCCCGTAATACTAAGTTCACGGTGACTTAATGTAGTTACATCCCCGTAATACTAAGTTCACGGTGATTCCTTAATGTAGTTACATCCCCGTAATACTAAGTTCACGGTGATTCCTTAATGTAGTTACATCCCCGTAATACTAAGTTCACGGTGATTCCTTAATGTAGTTACATCCCCGTAATACTAAGTTCACGGTGATTCCTTAATGTAGTTACATCCCCGTAATACTAAGTTCACGGTAATTCCTTTATGTAGTTACATCCCCGTAATACTAAGTTCACGGTGATTCCTTAATGTAGTTACATCCCCGTAATACTAAGTTCACGGTAATTCCTTTATGTAGTTACATCCCCGTAATACTAAGTTCACGGTGACTTAATGTAGTTACATCCCCGTAATACTAAGTTCACGGTGATTCCTTGTATTTATGTTTGTAAGCCCCTAACATGAGATCATGCAAGTGGTCATGTCATAAGTGTCGCCTCCTTCTGTCCGGCATTCCGTCATTGTTAGTTTTCCGGACTTTTTTGCTGTGTTAGTAGAAAATGAACTAATTCGTAGTGTGTCTCTTTATATTGGTGACTTACATATAAGTTCGAGTCCTGTGTTGATTGGCCGATTTTTCGCCAAGTTTATTGCCCTTGAAGTTTAAAATTTTCTAATTATTAACTTTTCTTGATCCTTTTTTTCCCTGGCATTCTTTTTGTGTACCTTATGATAAAAAGTTACGGATTACAGATAGTAATAATTTATAAGATTCAAGAAAACAAATTCACCAACATGATCAACATGCACACAATGTTATTTTTACCTCCTTGGACTTTCAGATAATTCAGACTTGACTCTCAGCTTGGGAACCCGCGTCAGGTTCTGTGAAGTCATAAGACATTGAAATAAAATACAAATAAACAACATTGGGTTCTTACTGATAATACATTGGTCCATGTAAATATCAGTTGACGATTGTTAATTACAGTTTGTCGACGAATTTGCAAATCACCTAAAGACAAACATGGTATGTCATCTGTTAGCTGTAGTTTACACTGTTTAGTTTTATAGATGAACACAGTTTCCAAATCGTTAGCTATAGTTCACACTGTCACAGTTTTATAGATGCCAAACCATTAGTTATAGTTAACACCGATGAAAACATATAGGATCTAAATTATCAACTGTAGTTTACTTTTTGTAATCCATAGGTTACGATTTGTAATCTATGACTTACGATTTGTATTCTATAGGTAACGTTTTGTAATCTATAGGGTACGTTTTGTAATCTAAAGGGTACATTTTGTAATTTATAGGTAACGTTTTGTAATCTATAGGTTACTTTTGTAATTTATCAGTTACGTTTTGTAATCTATGGGTTACGTTTTGTAATCTATGGGTTACGTTTTGTAATCTATAGGGTACGTTTTGTAATCTATAGGGTACGTTTTGTAATCTATAGGTTACGTTTTATAATCTGTGGGGTACGTTTTGTAATCTATAGGGTACGTTTTGTAATCTATGGGTTACGTTTTGTAATCTATGGGTTACGTTTTGTAATGTATAGGGTAAGTTTTGTAATTTATAGGGTACGTTTTGTAATCTATGGGTTACGTTTTGTAATGTATAGGGTAAGTTTTGTAATTTATAGGGTACGTTTTGTAATCTATAGGTTACGTTTTGTAATCTATGGCTTACGTTTTGTAATCTATAGGGTACGTTTTGTAATGTATAGAGTACGTTTTGTAATCTACAGGGTACGTTTTGTAATCTATAGGGTACGTTTTGTAATTTATGGGTTACGTTTTGTAATCTATATGGTACATTTTGTAATCTATAGGTTACGTTTTGTAATCTATAGGTTACAATTTGTAATCTATAGGTTATGTTTTGTAATCTATGGGTTACGTTTTGTAATCTATAGGGTATATTTTGTAATCGATAGGATACGTTTTTTAATCTATCAGTTACGTTTTGTAATCTATAAGGTACGTTTTGTAATCTATAGGTTACAATTTGTAATCTATAGGGTACGTTTTGTAATATATGGGGTAGGTTTTGTAATCTATAGGTTATGTTTTGTAATCTATAGATTATGTTTTGTAATCTATAGGGAACGTTTTGTAATCTATAGGGTACGTTTTGTAATCTGTAGGGTACATTTTGTAATCTATAGGGTACGTTTTGTAATCTATAGGTTACAATTTGTAATCTATAGGTTATGTTTTGTAATCTATACGGTACGTTTTGTAATCTATATGGTACGTTTTGTAATCTATAGGGTACGTTTTGTAATCTATAGGTTATGTTTTGTAATCTATAGGGTACGTTTTGTAATATATAGGTTATGTTTTGTAATCTATAGGGTATGTTTTGTAATCTATGGGTTATATTTTGTAATATATAGGTTACGTTTTGTAATCTATACTGTACGTTTTGTAATCTATAGGGTACGTTTTGTAATCTATGGGTTACGTTTTGTAATATATGGGTTACGTTTTGTAATCTATAGGATACGTTTTGTAATATTAGGGTACCATTTGTTATCTATAGGGTACGTTTTGTTATCTACAGGGTACGTTTTGTAATCTATTGATTACGTTTTGTAATCTATGGGTTACGTTTTGTAATCTATGGGTTACGTTTTGTAATCTATAGGATACGTTTTGTAATATTAGGGTACGATTTGTTATCTACAGGGTACGTTTTGTAATCTATTAATTACGTTTTGTAATCTATGGGTTTCGTTTTGTAATCTATTAATTACGTTTTGTAATCTATGGGTTTCGTTTTGTAATCTATTAATTACCTTTTGTAATATATAGGGTACGTTTTGTAATCTATAGGGTACATGTGGTACCTGGTATATCTGCTGTATCTAATCCAAAGCTGTTTACTTGTTATTGTGTGAATGATTGTTCACGATTGGCGTATCTATAGTTTACCACTGTGTGTCAATTTTCGACTGTTACATGTGGATATGGATTATGAATCAAAATTACTAACTGATCTGTAGTATACAGATAAGAACTAGGTCTATAAATGAAAATGTCAAAGGTCTATAAATGAAAATGTAAAGCATTGTTGGTTTTTTTATAAACATATTCTCCCAATTAGTGATATTACTAGTATATGTTTAACAAGTTCTTAACTATATTTAATGAGCTTACCAGCATTTCAACAATACCGATTCTTACCTGTGAATAACATAATGAATTTTATTTTCAATTTATTGTATTTTTTTTATAATAGTGAACATTGTTTTATACAAAAGCCGGTAGGTGCCAGGGTGTATAGAATCAATATGGATTTCACAGGTGGCCGCCATATGAATTAACGGGTGAGAAAGTTTCCAGTTTACTTTCGGAAGGTCGGTGGTCTCTTCCCAGGTACATTGTATCTGGGTTCTCTCTTCCACCAATAAAAACTGGGCGCCACTAGATAACTGAAAAATTGTTGAGTGTGGCAGAAAACATCAATCAATCAACTGACTGTGTGTATTGTATACTGTAGTATTTGTATTTCTCTATACCTTTTGTACATTGGTTTATGAGAATAAATCATCATCAACAATTAGTGATATGTATGTGTTATACAATTAAGAGCATTGTCGATTGTACTGTTAAAATTTTGTTGTTAAAATTATGTTTATGTTAAGGACAGAGTCCAACCCCCAGATTGATTAAGTGGTTTACTAATTGCGTATGTGCTGATTTGTATTGTATATATCTTATTTCTCTACACTGATGTAAATACTTATCATTTCCATTAGTGGAACTCTTCAAATTAAAGGCGCGTAAAGTCCTGCTACCGGGACAACATAATGTAAACTCATTACTTAGGCATACGTAATATGAATTATGGTATCGAATACATATTATATTACCGACTGCAAACCACAACACTGATAAAGATTCTAAAGTCAAATTTAGGAATTGATTATTCTTACAAGAAAACAGACGAACGTATTAAACTATGTAAGGAAGAGAAGCTACTAAATTTGCCAAATCTGACCGATATAAAGCGTCAATCGCAAGAACTGTGAAGGGAAAAACCTATAAGCACATCCAACACAAGAACTTTTCTTGTAATTAATGTGATGAATATATTTTTAAAGTTATTCTGTCAGACTATGAAGACATTCTATTTTATCATACAATTAGGACAGGTTCATATGGCATGGACTTTGTAATCGTACACGTACCCTCCCCCCCCCCCCCCCCCCCCCCCCCCCCCCCCCGTCAATTTCCATATTTTAGAACAAGTTATGTACATGTATATGCCAAACTGCATTTTTAAAAGCTGTTTATAACACTAATTAACACACCTAATGCATTTCCCAAACTGCATCTAATCTAATTTGAAAATTACAAAAAATATTGATGGACTTGGGTGTCCAAAGAACATCGTTGTTTGGGAATTTTTCAAATAGGTGTGGTGTGTGTTGGAGTTTAAAAAACATGAAACTTCTTTAATAAGATAGTGTTAGAATATTTGAAAAAATGCAGTTTGACTAATGGTAATTTTATTTAAAAATACACCATGCATTTTAACTTTTAAAGGGGGGGGGGTGCTCTGAACGTTTCGTTTATGTCCCAGTAATCTCGCACTTGCTCGCGAGATTTGTGCATTTTCTTACCAATGACGCACAAGAGTCATCAAAGCGCGATAACTCCAACGAGCTGGTAATGAGAAGTATTAGTTCATGAGAATATTGTCATCGTTGATTTACAAAGTTATAAGAATGTTCATGAAATCAAATGTCGACAGATATATGCGCGCACGAGAAAATATTAAAACGGGTACTTGATACACATCTGTACTAACGTACCAGGCAGGTAGAACCAAGGGTCTGTCCCCCTCCCCTTTTTATACGTCTGTCGAAGACGGGACGTATTATGGTATGGCGTCGTCCGTCCGTCTGTTGTGGGCAGGATACAGACCGAACCGTAAGCTCCAGGATTTTACAGCTTGGTACATTTGATCACCACAATGAGAGAATGCTGCCTATTGTTTTTCATGATCAGGGTCACAGTATCACTAAGTAGGAAAACCTTGTAGGCAGTATATAGACCGAACTGTTGAGGCTAGAACCGTCAAACTTGGTACACATATACTTTATGCCAAGTGGAGGATACCTATTGTTTCACAAAGGCCAAGGTCGTAGTAGCAGGATACAGACCGAACCGTTGGGGGCAAACAGCATCATACTTTGTAAACATACATCTTACGTCAAGGGAAAATACCACATAGAAAGTACATGATTTGTCTGTTTTTACGATGCAAAGAAAATATGTCACACCCAGATCATTGCTGATACTACTTGAAGCAAGTTCAACAAATCATGGTGTAAGAAAAACACCCTATATCAGTTTTTCATGGCCGTATTATGTACCGTTGGCGGTACCCTTGTTTTACAGCGTTCATTTTCCGTTATTCTTGCATGCAAATGAAGCTATTTTTTACATGTGAAATAAGATATATTGGCGGATTGTTCCCCATCCCACTACTGATTTAGTTGTAATAATGAAGGATAAGAATGTATTCTTGATTGAACTGAAGGACGAACGGACCCCCCCCCCCCCCTTGCCCCTAATTTAGAATAAGAAGTTTGGACAAAGGAGAAAGTTTCAGGTTTCTTTCTGCTTGTCAACAATTTTAGAATCTCTTCCTCCCAACACTTTGAAAGACGATACTACTTGTCTGCGTACCACTCTGAACTCTTACAAAAAAATCACTCAGTATCACCGAGTAATGGGCAGCCGCCACGTATAAATTGAGTGTCGGTCGCCTGTTTGAATTAGTATTTAATCTCTGCACTGGTACCTACCGGCTTCCGTAGTTTTATATAGTTAAATTACAGTTGAATTTTCGCAAATCGTGTACTTTAGTTTACGCTTGAGATGTGACATTTAGTCCATATTTCACTCTTTTTTGTGAAATTTCTGAGCCATATGAATAATTTCTGTATAATTCGTATTAAAGGGGCATGGGTACGATTTGAGCCGATAATTTTTAAATTTTATTTTTCCATTTTGTTTACAATGCTTAACTAAAGCATTTCCCGTGATTCTTTGCTATGTAAACAAGGCTCGTGCCATGTATTTGTTTACATATAGATTGCTTAATGGAAAATAACATGTTAAAAACAGAATGAGATATGCCACACAATAGAATCTATTTAATTGTATTCAGAATTAACTTGTAAATTGAAAGGGAAAAAATCTGCTTTAAACGAAACTTTTACTTGTACAGTCAACTCTCGATAAACCGCCGCCTTTTGTTCTTATGAAATTATGGCATTATAACGAATTTGGCGATGAATTGAATTACTGCCATCTTGAAGAAATATAGTTACCGTTCTTGTATATGTAAGAGTTATCTTTCCTCTATTTACAATACTTATGTAAGTGAGCGATCGGGTAACATTTGGTAAACAATACTGTCTCGTCTATGTTATAAATATCTTTCAAATCATAATTTTTCATTACTTCTATTGCCTCTTTCCGGCCATCAGTTATCAAACTCACATCAATTCCGGCACTTTCACCGCTTATAATTCTGGAAGAAATTCCATGACGTTGTTTGAAACGAGTTAGCCACCCTTCAGAATATTTGAAATTGGATATTCCTAGCTCTGCACCATACTGTTTTCCCTTTTCAATTATCATATCCCCGGTAACAGGAATGTTGTTTGTTTTTTTTTTGTCCTGACTTGCGTAAACCACATAAACAACGCCTTTTCTAAGTCAGTATTGAGTGCACTGCAGTGCCGTTTCCTGGCAGGCGAGCCTTTAGAGATTGGATCAGGGACTCAGGGTTGACAAGAATTGCATCCTTTGCTGCTAAGATGTCGCCTCTTTCGTGGCGAAGCCATAGCTAAATTGAAATGTGTTTCTATGATGTATAAACAACTTTATTACAGTTCATCTCGAGTTATTTATTCAATACAGCAATTACTGGGATCCTTCTGTCCAGGTGTACGCCGGAGATCGATAATGACCAATTTACTGCTTCACTGACCATGTACACCCATGGCGGTTTATCGAGATAATTAACACGTTGAAATGGAATTTTGTAATGAAAACACTGTGGCAAATGGCGATAGCGAATTTGGCGTTTTAACGAGAGTTTTAAGTAACAGGGAAAATGTTCCTAGAAAAATGCGGCATTATAACGAAAATGGCGATGAATTGAGTGGCGATAATTCGAGAGTTACCTGTATACAAAAACACGGCACGCGAGCCTTGTTTACATAACAAAGAATTGTGAGCGCTGTATCTCCTATGTACATTGACAACTGACATTCACAATTTTTGCTGACCATTTAAGCATTCTAAAAATTAGAAATGTAGAAATATAATTTGATACTGTTCAGCTCAAATCGCGTCCATGCCCCTTTTAAAGGACTCAACATCGAAGATCGAAAGCTCCTGATGAATGTTTACAAGCTTCTTTAATAGTAATGATAATAACTGATTTAGCAACATCTGGATCGTATCTTTTACGTAAAGTTGAAAAATTGACAAACTCACACTGGGGAAAAAATCACAGCTGTTTGTGTTTTTTAACCTCCATGACCGAATCGAACATGACGCCAACAAATATATTGAAGTACAAATCAATATTTCTACGAAAGAGAATAAAATGATACACTAAAAGCTTGTTTATCGAACTGTTTTGATTAAGCATAGGATACTGCCCGTAGTTCTTAGTTTTATTAGCCGTAAAAAAAAAAGTGGATTTACATGTGGAATAACATTGCTTATTTTGAGACGTTAACAGAGGGATTTGTGAGTGTAAGGAACGATAACTCTGGGTAGAGATTGTCCCATACATGTATACCTCTGTCAACGTCTCAAAATAAGCAATGTTATTCCACATGTAAATCCCCCTTTTTACGGCTAATAAAACTAAGAACTACTTTATAAAATATCGGGAAAGTGTAGGACAAGCAACCATTTGTAGTCCCCCCCCCCCCCCCCCCCCATTGCTATGCATTTTTCATGTACACTGTACCTATGTATAGTGTATATATAGGCCTGGTGCAATAGAACAGCCCATTATCCGCGTTTTAACCCAAAGCAATGCTTCTTGTGTCACAAAAAGACTTCACATCTGCTCAGTATTTATTTATTTACATATATTTTTTGTAACTGAAGTCGAAACCATACTTTATTTGAGCACACTCGACTCCATCGAGAAAAACGTTCGAAAGAGTCTGGACTTTTTTTCCCTTCTTCACAAAACAACTTAAAAAGACTAAAAATGTTACAGAGTTCTAAACATTCGTCATCTTAATTAATTTTGTGAGATTAAACTTACACAAATTGCATAACTAAATTCTTTTCATTCATATTATAATTTATTCAAAGTAAAGAATAAAATAAATTTGCAAAAGAAGATTTTGGTCTTGATCGTAAGTACTTTTGTAAAACGTGACCCTGATGTCTTGTTTGAGTAATAGTGACTCTGATTTCATACTGACAATCATCTTCGCTAGCCAAGTGTTCCAATCCGCCAATACCCCGATTTTCCTAATTACCGCGCAGCACCCATTATATCAGATAATTGAATCTTTCTCATTTGCTTGACATCGTTTAGTAAGCAATGAAAATTCATATGTACTGAACACTAAAAACAGTTTAATGGATGCGCCATGTGTTTACATAAAACTTACATTTCAAATTGACTAGCTTTCTAATATTAACCATAAGGAAGCTATTAAGGCACTGTCAATGAAAATGATAAATTCATTGATTGTGAAAAAGTTTCCTATTGTAAGTGTGAGTACTAGACCATATATTATTACCCCTACACTCCTTAGTGACAAATACATTGCAACAATGTAGGAAACTTGAAAACTGTTCGTCAGTATTGAAATATTGTTTTACTGGTTTTCAAGGGCAGACATTGAGAACACAATCCTCAAGTTTTTATCCCCATCATGATTGTTTATGTATATACATGTATATTCTCTTAAACATAGTTGTACGTTAGAAGCATTTTCGTTGGTGCAATGACTTCGGCCCGCGTGTATTAAAATTCAGCTTTACTGAATTCCGGATAAATCTGCCAAGAGTGTAATCCTTGGCTAGCAAAGATGATGATATATGCCAGTTAATTCATATACACGAAATAAGTCGATAAAAGAAATATATCTACATTCACACACTAAATTACAGTTGTCTTCAGGAAAAACAGGCTATACGCACCAGAATAGTGTAGTAAGTGAAAAGTTCTAAGTGCTGTCTCAATTACAAACTAGTAAAAGACATGGCAAATGGGGTGCCAAGAGAATTTGGCATACGTGAATTCAGAGGCGGATCTAAAAGTAATCTAAAGATGATTCTGGCTCTCAGAAGGCGGGGAAGTTTTTTTTTAAAACGATCGTTACAAGCAGATGATTAAAATACATGATAATTAGTCAAATATCTCCGTTGGACCGTCTTTCCAGTGATAACGAGGACGTCATTGAACGGATGGATTGACGTTGATGATATCGCCTCCCCTTTATAAATCCTTTGCTATCAGCAGCCCTGTATGTCTCATACTAGGGGTATTTCAATGAATATCAAAATTCGAATTAATATTGAAATATGAATATAAACCCGTTGGAATTTATCAAAATGATATCGATATGACTGTCAGTTGCCCCTCATTACCAGATAGTGTTTCATATAAAACTATTGCATTATGGTTGCAAATGATTTTGATTTTCTTTACGCGTTTTCTTTTCATCTTCATCAACATATATTCCCAGTATTCGTATCATCACATTCATTACATTGACAGAAACATCAAGTCTGATCACAAAGTTATATCCCCACGTGCATTCATTTCATTTTTATCCCCAACGATTACAAAGCATGCACAACATTTCAAACTCCTTTAGAAAACAGATTGGGTCGAACAATAATGCTTCCAAGACTAACAGTATGAAAGTCAATGTTTGGAAGGATGGGTCCGTTGTGGAATTCTGTCACGACAGTCCATTGCTTAAGCCAAAGATATAAACCACTAGTCAGAGCTTGTAGAAAAGCGACAATAGCACATGATCACCATTAGTTACACTGCAATAGACGATGTACCTAACCAGCAGAATAAGTATAAATACGGCAACAGTAACAAGATCAGTAGGGACGATAACTCTGGGGCGGATGTCAGTAACATTATCAGTAGGGACGATAACTCTGATCGAAGTAGATGTCAGTAACATTATCAGTAGGGACGATAACTCTGAGGCAGATGTCATTAACATTATCAGTAGGAACGATAACTCTGAGGCGGATATCATTAACATTATCAGTAGGGACAATAACTCTGAGGCGGATGTCAGTAACATTATCAGTAGGGACGATAACTCTGAGGCGCATGTCATTAACATTATCAGTAGGGACGATAACTCTGGAGGGATGTCAGTAACATTATCAGTAGGGACGATAACTCTGATCGAAGTAGATGTCAGTAACATTATCAGTAGGGACGATAACTCTGAGGTGGATATCATTAACATTATCAGTAGGGACGACAACTCTGGACGATGTCAGTAACATTATCAGTAGGGACAATAACTCTGAGGCGGATGTCAGTAACATTATCAGTAGGGACGATAACTCTGAGGCGCATGTCATTAACATTATCAGTAGGGACGATAACTCTGAGGCAGATGTCAGTAACATTATCAGTAGGGACGATAACTCTGAGGCAGATGTCAGTAACATTATCAGTAGGGACGATAACTCTGAGGCGGATGTCATTAACGTTATCAGTAGGGACGATAACTCTGAGGCGGATGTCATTAACATTATCAGTAGGGACGATAACTCTAGACGGATGTCATTAACATTATCAGTAGGGACGATAACTTGGGGCGGATGTCAGTAAGACGATCAGTAGTTAGTTATATTTCCTCTGAGATAAATCCCTATACACGTTCCGTTAGGTAACTAGATGCTTCCATACTGACAATATGATTACTTCCTCTGAAATAAAACCCCTTAAACGAATTCCACTATGTAGTGAAATGTTTCCATATTCACAATATATCTATTTTATCCCGGATAAATCCTCATACCGGTACTGATAGGTGATGAGAGGTTTAGATATTCTCAATGCTTCCTCTGAATGAAATCCTTATACCGGTACTGATAGGTGATGAGAGGTTTAGATAATCTCAATGCTTCCTCTGAATGAAATCCTTATACAGGTACTGATAGGTGATGAGAGGTTTAGATAATCTCAATGCTTCCTCTGAATGAAATCCTTATACCGGTACTGACAGGTGATGAGAGGTTTAGATATTCATAATACTTCCTCTGAATGAAATCCTGATACCGGTACTGACAGGTGATGAGAGGTTTAGATATTCTCAATGCTTCCTCTGAATGAAATCCTTATACCGGTACTGATAGGTGATGAGAGGTTTATATATTCATAATACTTCCTCTGAATGAAATCCTGATACCGGTACTGACAGGTGATGAGAGGTTTAGATATTCATAATACTTCCTCTGAATGAAATCCTGATACCGGTACTGACAGGTGATGAGAGGTTTAGATATTCATAATACTTCCTCTGAATGAAATCCTGATACCGGTACTGACAGGTGATGAGAGGTTTAGATATTCTCAATGCTTCCTCTGAATAAAATCCTTATACCGGTACTGATAGGTGATGAGAGGTTTAGATAATCCCAATGCTTCCTCTGAATAAAATCCTTATACCGGTACTGATAGGTGATGAGAGTTTTAGATATTCTCAATACTTCCTCTGAATGAAATCCTAGACAGATATTGATAGGTGATGAGAGGTTAAGATATTCTGTTTATCCACTTATCTGCAGATAGAGTTGTCTTTCTTCGTATTCACTGTGATCATGTAATCCGTCGAGACAATCACCGGAGAGACCGAGTTTCTATTGCTTGTCGGGGTACAGGACGAAGGTTCTCAAACGATAGCTAGCTAGTAAAGATCAGTCTGATTGATGAATGTTTTTTACAAAAAGATTCTAATTGAGCTAGGAGTAGCTTTTGCTTGTCAACGATATTTTGTAAATCCCTTCTACGTTCAGCCGTACTATGCGTATTGGATGGAAACACAGGCACTCGACGATTTAAATATCTGTAATAAAAAAATCTTCCTATAAACAAAATATTCAATAAAATATAGGAAGACATTTTTTTTTATTACAGATATTTAAAAACGCCGAGTGCCTGTGGATGAAGACTGTGTCTCGGACCCTAATGTACGAGGGTCAGTCCGAAATAGCTCATCGGAGTTTTCTTAATCATTGCATGATCCAGTTAACCGAATGAAATTTGGCGTATCTATAGCTTAGATTCTTTTGTGTGATTATTACAAAATATTTCTACTAAAAAATTACGTCATGGAATATGAAAAAGATATACTGTTGCCATTTTTTGACGTCAGTGGTACAAAGAAGGTTTTAAGATTCGCATGTATGATAAAATAGGCAGAATCTATTTATACCTATCAATAAAATATTGTTACAATTTTTCAACTTGATTAAGAATCTAAATAAGTAAATTTAAAATGATCACGAACCTGAAAATTATGATTGAAAATGTCTAAATTCTTCAAAATCAGCAAGATAATTTTGATACAAAGCATCAAATTGGCCGCTACGATTTTGAATATGCGTGATTAGTTTCAAAGAAACACACGGAAATTGTAATGTAATACATTTTACAGTCTACTCCGGATGTAATGAAATTCAGGGGACCGACATGAATTGTTCATTATATCCACAGTTCAATATAAATAATGCTCAACTACACAAATATTGCTACTGGGGATTTATTTTAACTTCGATATAACAGATAGTTCAATATAACCGACTTCAATATAAGTGGAATGGACTGTATTTGGATCAGGAAACAATTTGATTTGAATACTCACTTTGAAGCATTAATACATGTGTATCGCAAACAATTCTTCTGTGCAGATTCTCTCTCTCTCTCTCTCTCTCTCTCTCTCTCTCTCTCTCTCTCTCTCTCTCTCTCTCTCGTGCTTTTTTTTTTATCTTATCAATGCCAGTCAGATATGCCACGGTCCCTTTTAATTAAGGATCTGGAAGAGAGAGTGGACTCGGGTTATGTAAAAGAGTTGCTTCTTTATCTTACACACTGCCATTCCGGGGAGTACTTGTTGTAAAAACTTCGTATAGAATAGTAAATTCATAATATTTATTCGATGATAAATTTTTAAAAAAAGTATTGATTATGTTACAGTTATTAAGACTTATACTGTATAAGGAAAATAACTCGAAGTGAAAACATTCGTTATATTCGCGGTCTAGACATATCCGCGAATTTAAGAAACCGTGAACAAGTTTGATCAAAAATAGGTATCATTATTTTTAGTTGACTTAGGCTACCCGTAAATATCGGGATTTTACGTAGTCAGTACACAGTCACCTACACTACAAATGTAGCTTTCTATAATTACGTTCTGTATTTCAATCAAATTTTATTGTCATGTATTTTTTTTTTTTCATGTTTGTTTAACAAATGCTTTTATTTTCATTTTCAATAACATTCGAACTTTACTGTGAAAACATAGACGTCTCTCAATATAATGGACATAAACGTAAAGTAGTAGCGCACTAAATCCACGAATTGATGAACCCGCGAATGTGTCTAAAAAGAAAAACCGCGAAATTTACAACCCGTAAAATTAATCTCCTATACAGCATGTATATATATTCTAAAATCTTTTATTCAGAACTTTTATGTTATCGATAAGGAATTAATTTACAGAAATATTCTCATTTCCCCTATGTGCACTTCCTAATACAACCACAGACAGATTGACCGCTCCCGAATATGAATATAACAAATATACTCAAGAATGAGCAAATAAGAGAGTCTATTATATATATTATATCAAGCATTCTAATATTGGGGCGGGGGAGGGGGGGGGGGGGGCATGCCTCCCGCCACACAGTGTAAGATGTCGTGTTGTGTCCATATGTAACCTTGCAGATTCTGCACGATAACTATGTTGTCCGGATAGGGCCATTTGCAAAAGCGTGACTGCGCGTTAGTCACAATACGCCATCACGCCGACAAGCAACGCACCTTCGCGCTCTCACGCCAACAAGCAACGCGCCTTCGCGCTCTCAAGACAACAAGCAACACACCTTCGCGCCGTCACGCCAACAAGCAATACGCCTTCGCGCCGTGTTGCTTGTTGGCGTGACAGTGCGATGGCGCGTTGCTTGTCTGCGCGAAGGCGCGTTGTTTGTTGGCGTGATGTGACTAACGCGCAGTTACGCTTTTGCAAATGGTCCTATCCGGACACCATAGATAACTGTCAACACTTGCTTCAACATAGTCACAATTGCCAATATTGCAAGAGTATCTGTAGAATAAATATATTTATCACAGTCTTGCATATTCCATTTCTGAAATTTAACATGATGGAATGCCCAAATTATTGTGCTATTATGATCTCTTGTGACGACGTCCGGCACACATTGTCGTCGTGACGATAGGTACACACCCTGTCATCCAGCACACATTGTCCCCGCGACGACAAAATGTGTCGAGACAAGGCATAGTTTTTTGTATCGCCAGTGACAATATGTACCTACCTATTGTCGTCCATTGGAATATATTGTCGCAGGCCACGATAGATAGGAAAGGTGAGAACAAGATAACTATAGGTATCTTTGTAGGGGTACCTGTAAAATGCGAAACGAAATCTGCCGAAACGAAACCTACCGAAACGAAACAGATTGTACAACCGAACTGTGTAATCATGACAATAAAAAAAATGGTATCTCAGGTCCCTGTGAAAGCACATATAAATGAAATACGGTTCCCTGTTCACATCAACAGGGAAGGGTCTTTCAGGTTCACTGATACATTACTAAGCGGTCCATCGGTTAGCATCAAAAATTGTTCTAAAAAGCTGGTCGTCTAAGAAAGTTGAAAGCAGGAAGACGTTTATAAACCTCCTATTTTCTCTCTAACTGCTGAGGTGTGAGTACG
The DNA here is from genome assembly GCF_947568905.1 of Ostrea edulis. Taxonomy (NCBI): domain Eukaryota; kingdom Metazoa; phylum Mollusca; class Bivalvia; order Ostreida; family Ostreidae; genus Ostrea; species Ostrea edulis. The sequence goes on along the minus strand of NC_079172.1, from coordinate 23,872,545 downwards.
TACTTTCAATTATGGAAAAACTATATAGTACCATATACATATTATACGAATACAATTCGGTAAGATATCTATCATTTAAAAATTATTATGTTCTTATTCACCAGTTCAACCGAACATAAATCATTTATAAAATAAAACACAAACACCTGTGTGTAGGATGAGCTCGCATGCACTAGTGCAACAGACTTTTTTAATAAATACATATGTACAAAATCAATCTTTCATTTGACTTCAAAAAACCCATTCTACAAAAGAAAAAATAGAACAAGTAGATCAACAATTCTTAAAGTTAAAACGATATGCATCAATACTGGGAGGGAGGGGGGTGTAGTCTGTTGCAAAGTAGCAGCGAACTTCGAATGATTTGCAAACGCCCGATATTCTACCTTATACGTGGCTACCTCATGCGTAGCACGGACTCGCCCTATTCACCCGTTAACACTTTTCAAAAATAGCCAATCGATCTACCGATACCCAAAACACCCACCCGAATTCAAAACAAACACACGTGTTTCACTGTCACTTTTATAAATATATTTATTGATATGCAGCAAGTCTAAAGATAACTCTGTATACCTGGGGTGTTGCTAAAACGGGGAATTGAAAATGGAACGGAAAATGAAAAATATTTTATGTAATAATACCGGTATTAGGAGGTCCGTACTTTGTAAAATCAAAAAGCTCATGAACAAGGGAAGCATAAATTACAAAGAGAACGGGGAGACATACTCAGAATCCACTGTTTGATATACTACATACAAATGGGGGGGAGGGGGGGGGGGGGGGGCAGCCGGCGTGGTAACCTTTTTGTCAATGTCGATAAATGATTACATATTTGACTGATTCAAACGCATCTGTTTATTTCATAAAAATAGAACTCAAAAAGAAAATCTGATATGGTAATATAAATTTCAACCATTATCTAGTGTCAGAAAGATGTTTTTAAGTGCTTTAAAAAGTGTATGCATCTTTTATTTTTACTTTCTAAGTACACGTACCATGTATGTGTCATAGAACTCTCTCTCTCTCTCTCTTAGAGGAAATTATGAAAAACAAGAGTTCAAACCTCAAATACCCCACAACCATGTGATTAAAAAGTTATATTTGTGGCCCCAGATACACAAAGAGACAACGACTCTCTCTCTCTCTCTCTCTCTCTCTCTCTCTCTCTCTCTCTCTCTCTCTCACACACAGTACTCAATACATATATCTTAAGCAAACAGTAAGAAATATATATATAATACCTTTAATCCAATGAAAAGGAAAATAATACATACGTTTGTGTACATGTATATATTTCAGATTTGGGGGGAAATCCAAACTTATTTCAAAATGTCTCATTGAGATATGTTTGTCAATACCTGATGCTACATGTGCAGTTAATAATTGTAAGGGTTTTTCCTCACTGAACATACTGTCGCCAACGACTATATGTACCGTCTTAAATTGGGGGGGGGGGGGGCACTATATATATATATATATATATATATATATATATATATATATAAAGTCGCTGGCGACAATATGTGTCGAACGTCATTGTGTAGGAATCGACACAGCTTTTCCGCGAAATAAAAACTGCTTTTCCGTGACGAAACATGCTGCTTTTCTCACCTTTCCATGATTCTTCCGTTAATCAGGAAATACTTGTTGCCTCTGTTTACCACGAGAAAGCTGAAATAGGATTCAAAGCAGGATAAATCTGCCATTAAAAGACCAAACATTAGAGAAAAAACTTCGTTTAAGCTCTAGATAAAAGCATGCAGACTGTCTAGAATGAGCCACAAAATCATAAAATATTCAGAGGTCGGTGCGAGCTGCAAACTTAAATCCAATGAATTTGATATACTGACAACAGGTAAGTTCACTGACGGAACATTTCTCAAACTGCTGAGGCGAAATGTCGAGGAGTTCTCGTTCTGGTTTTCTAAGGATATGTTCTACTTCAAGACAACACGATTCCACGTAGGTTGTGATGAGAAGGGGTGAAGATAACGAACAGTGATCAATCTCATAACTTCCATAAAGAATGCAAAATTAAGAATAGGGCAAACACAGACCCTTAAACACGCCAGAGGTGGGATCAGGGGCCGAGACACGCCAGAGGTGGGATCAGGAGCCAAGGCACGCCAGAGGTGGGATCAGGGGCCGAGACATGCCAGAGATGGGATCAGGGGCCGAGGAGGAGTAAGCTGTCTAGTTGTAATATTGTAATTTTTATATTTACACCCACCCAGTAAATTAAAAAATTACAATATGACAAATCATCCCGTCGACCATTCACACCTGTCGTGATCCTTATATTCTAATCAAGTACAGGGAGTAATCCATAGTCAAAATTGGTATGTAAAGAACGACCTAACAAAGAACGACCTAACAAACTGTATGAACTACGTCAGACAACATTTGACCCAAAGACAGGTTGTATTTATAAAAGTAAATGAATATAAATATAAGAAATGAACATCACTTTTGGAAGAAACAGCTGTCTATGATTGATGTCAAAAAATCTAGTCTTTAGTTTATCGTGAGGAATGGTTGTGTTAAGTGTTGAAAACTCGTACGTTTTAATGTTGATTTGAGAAAAATTATGTGATTTCAAATGTTATTTGATATGCACACCACTTCTGGCATATGTTGTGACACATTTACGTTGAAGTTTCTCCTTCACAGCAGTTAATATTCTCGTGAGGAGCAAAGATAGGGGCTTTGAATCTTCAAAAGAACATGTCAAAAAATGTTAGGATGTCTATTGAAGCGTGGGGACCATTAATATGTAATAGTAATACCCTTCCCTCTATCCTTCATTAGTCATTTATTCACTGTTTTTAACTCAATCTGAGTAAGTATACATTATCGAATAGAATTTTTCATTGACCTGACTCTCACTGTTAAATAGAATTTACTTGTTGATATTTACGAGTATCATTACAGGTAGGCGCATCAAGGATGTATGCTACACTAGAGAAATTTGATATGGATGAAAAGTGCAAGATATTCGCGATCTACAGATCTGCAGTCGAAGTGATAACCTACTGAGCTACTCAGCTAGGCGATGATATTTTAAATGAATATACAAACATTGCTGATAATTATATTTTCCTCCATCTTTTAAAAGGAAGTCAGCCATCATGACGATGTAGAGTACCTCCTTAAGAAATATATGCATTTCCAATGTTTCTTTACAAATTGAAATGATTGCTTTGAATGCGTTACACTGTAGTGTGTCTACTTTAACGGTTGGAAATCTCGACAGAATTGAAAGTGAAAATATATATATACAATGTACAAAATAAATTTCTTTGTTGAAAATATATGAGGATATGAACTGCAGCGCTTCATGCCGTCATACTTTATGAAGCACTAACGCATTCATAAGGAAGTGGCTTCCATTACAATTGTACAGATGTCAAAGGCCAAAAATTGTAAATCAAAATATTGGTAGATACTTGTAACCTTATGTAATTTGATTTGCGGAAAGGCAGTAGCAAGTAGCAAATACTCGCTGAAAAGCAGACTAGGGTTGGGTTTTTTCTAAGTCATCTAAAAGTAGGACGGCCCATAACTATTTGAATTATTGTGATATCATGGTCTCTTCACAAATTCCCTCACTTCCGCTAACAGCATAAAAAAGAACATCACTTTCCGTTGTGTAACAACAGGTAGCACCGTGTTGCCAAGGAAATGAATACTTATCATAATATCACGTACATATCATATTTAAAGATCATACACAAAAACTGCTATTATCTAAATATCTGTGCAAAAATAATTAACAAATTCCTGTTAACTTCGGATCTCATTTGTGCATTTTCCAGGCCACCTACCTACTAAATATACACCCAAATAACTTTAAACATTTGGAATATTTATTCTTACTAGGTTTCAATCAAATGTGCATGTTATGTACAGTTTATTTTAAATATCATTTCGTAGACCGTTGGATAGAACAGGAAAGATTAACAAGATTAACACATTAATCTATTATCTATACATCGCATGGTGGCCGTCTGTAAAGTATACCCCCTCCCCCATAACGCACGACAGTGCACTTAGCAATCATTGACAGAATCATTATAAATAGGGAAAAATAGATTTGTGGCAGTTTCATACAAAATTTGAATTACCTTCCAACCTTGACTATGATATAACAGCAATACCAAGAGGATTGTTTGTGCGTTTCGTTTGTTTATTTATTTATTTATATACACCATGTCGACCACAACAATATAGTGCTGTTTGTAGAAAATATCTCTGTCGCAATCATACACATCAACTTATGCTCGTGACGTGCACATGCCAAACATTTCGCCAGGCCTATTCAATGAATTCTCACAAGAAAGCGTTCACATTTGTTAATTAAACACGTCCTTTGTATTTTGAAGCTCTCGTGTGTATTTATTTTTTAATGATTGGTTGGTTTTTGTTGTACATTCCACATTACTATTGAGATGTCTCCAGGTGATTAAAGTGTGTGAATGCAACTGTTTACAATTAAAAATTCTCGACATTCACGATCCCGTTTGAACCTCTATTGAACTATTTTATTTTCAAACTGGGAGAAATGTGGGTCTTCATCCGTGAACAGTTTCCTTCACAAGTGATGCGATAATGCTCTTTGCTGTCAATTTATCGTGAAGGACAGAGATAACACAGCGGTTGGAGATTCTTAATTATTAGGGGGTCTCTGGGATGAATTTTGGGATCACTACGCAACACTTTCAATAAGAGCGTTGGCAAAAGGATTAGCTGCATATTTTGTACGAAGTGATTGCATTTTGGCTGAAACCCGATCGTAAACGCATTTCAAGTTACTGTATGGATTTTAAATGTTGTTCAAACAGCGAGGTGGAATAATTTTGTAAGTACATAGATTTTGTAATTGCTTTTACTTGTTACATTTTCTCTTGTCTAGATCTAGAAAAATGCAAATTACAGAAAAGTTTGAATACCATTTGCATGTAAACAGCCTATTAATAAAAATCGCATCCTCTTATGATCTACAGTTTCTTTATATCAATTTGTTTCCGGCTCAGAGAAGCAGAAAATCTCAACGCGTGCACATGTAGCTAGATACGATTTACTCCCCCCAAAAAATTAAATTTTACATGCATAGTTTAGATTCTTGTGCTGAGTATTAACAAAGATTAAAATCCAATCGTGCTGTGAGAATATCATGTATATGAATATTGCATGAGCTTTTATTGAAATAGACATGGGTCATTTAGGAATTAAAATATATCGATACTGACATCAACATCTAAGCATTAATAAAGGCATTCATTTAATTCGTTATATAATATTATTATCCCCCCAAACGTTAATAATTGACATTTCCGTCGTTATCGACTTTGCTTATTAACTGGAAATTATAGGCAATAGTGGATACATTTACTTATCTGAAAAGTTCATTCTGGCAGTAAATATTTTATATGGGGTTGAATTCTAACGCCTGGATGTTATCTGTTATGAATCCAATTCGTCAGATTTCCGATACATCATTGATGACAAATGATCTCTAAATTGATACCCCTCATTTTATATTATGCCCATAGATCGGCCAAACACGCGCACACAATAAAATAACTGCTTTTATTTACCAGGAAGACGTCTCTTCAGCAGTTCAGGTGCGCTATGGTTCACCGAAAAATAACTCAATTTCCTGTCGGTTCAAATCAGAGGCGCTGTGGATATCAGAGGAACAAAGAATGGTAAAAGACTCACTGTCAAGCGGCAGGCCTTTGTCCATGTAAGTTTAGATTTACAAAGGGTAGGAATTGTGAAAACCGACGAGGTGAGCGCGAGTCAGACAAATTTGATTTATGAAGTGGGGGAAGTGTACTGCATATCCCACGTGCACCATAACGAAAACCAGCTGACTACAAGAAAACGCGTTCACAACTATGGCGGAGTGTTGGAACTTCAGAAGTCAATTAGAGTGTCTTTGACTATATAGTGTGGATAATATTTGTCAACATGGTTTTGTTAAAGCCAAAGAGTAGCAGCTTCGGTTCCCTGTGGTCCATCGTCTACTGTTTCATAGCTGTTAGTGGTCAGTGTTATATCGCTTACAGAAACATTTCTGGCTATCAAAAATCACTACGAAATCAATGGAATCGTGACACTCCGCCCGAGGTCGGGGTAAAACTAGGACTGACAATCATCTCTTTCATTGTGCTTCCCTTCTTTATAATGTCGTCCATCTTCAGGACCGGAAACTATGGAAATGACGGGTTCAAACTCGGTCGAGACCACGCCATATGTCCGGTGTCGGGGGGTGTCTTGGATCACATAGCGTCGGATATCGGGCGTCGTATTTGGCGGTACGCACCTCCCTTCGCTCCCACTCTACACGTGTTGTCAGCCTTCTGTCTCCTGTTTCCGGACGTCCTGATATCAGCCAAAGAAATCCAGCTTCATTTACAATCAACAGGTATATTTTCATATAATGTCACTGCATGAACTCAAAAGAAAATGCATAGGCTCCAAAATAGTTACCAGTTTTTTCTTAAACTTGTGTTCGTTAATCTAATTCCCCGTCCATGGAAGCATTGGTAATATATTAAACTGTTGACGGGCGGGTGACATCATCACGTACTTAGTAGAATGACGTCTTAACTTGATGCTTCAGACGTAGGTAGCAATATTCAAGGTCAAGAGGACCGTGCCATTTGGAATAAATATAGTTTCAGATTGATGTCTATAAACTTGGAATAAAAGTTTTTGAAATTCTTGGTTAGCCCTATTAATTTTCAAGGCATAGAAATACGAAGTCACCATATCAAATTCAAAATATTGGGTACTTCAACGACAAAATAGTCTTAGAAAAAATGCATTTCAATTCTGTTTTCCCTAATTAGCTGTACAAATCATACCGATGTCGGGGTCAAAGGTCAAGGACAGGTCATCTTAAATCATGCTTGACTTAAAGCCGTTTAAACGTAATGTCTTGTACAACAACAGAATGTCCTTTCAAGGATCGCAAAGGGAAATAGTACTCGGAATTTGACCAATATCAATCTCGTGTAACTGAAAGTTATTTATGGTTCCATTAGTTGAGAACAAATATGGTAGAGATGGAAGAGAAATTTGGTTGAAAGTTCACATACAAACATAAAAAAAAAAGGAGAGGAGGTAGATATTTTATCTGTTTTACTGCAGCAAAATATTTTGTATTGTCTCAAATGAGGTCTTCCAGTTAGCAGTCATTCACATACATTACAATACCATGTTTGTAATATGATTGATATGTACATTGTACAAATTATGTACAAATTGATTAGATTTAACGAATTGATTAGATCTGATTAAAGAAAGTCTGTGTCACGTCCATTCTCATAAAAAGGTTTTTTCCCCCTATGTACATTTGATTCCCAGAGATGTTTATTTGCACATACTATTTGGACACATTCTACATTCTGATACAAGTAAAACGTGGTGAACACATTCTACTTTCTGATACAAGTAAAACAGTGAGGTTTGCCAGTATGCCAATCGTGTTCATTAAGTATTTTCAGTGTTTGTGCTTTTAAACAATAGTGTTCTAAATACAAGAATTCAAATATTTGTACACTTATTAATTAATTTTATCTCTCCTTAAACTGTCTCAGACTCTTCACAGTGATTTTTTTTCTCCCGGACATTTGCAACATGACGACTCCCCAGGATCCAAATTGCAATGTCAGGCAATGCATCAGTATTGTTAAATCGATACAAAATAATAGCATTTTATTTCAATTCTGCTCTTCAATTAACTGTCTTAATCGCACTAAAGTCAACATATGATTCACATGCCGAGAACTCTCCTCAAGAATCCATTTTAAAAAGGATTTTGTCTTCTTTTCATCAGATTTGATTGAAGATCAACGCCCTTCGCAATCTGCCGAAAACTATTTCTAGGGCGCTCATTACAGATCCTTTAGAAATCACCTGTTAGTCTTCAGTCAGTGACCACTTGGTGGTCAAACTGACCAGACCTCATCGCGGAAAACATATAAGTGGTTTTCTTTGATCTCGAACTCTTTACAGTTTATATATGTATATTTCCGACTTTGAAATTGCATTTTCTCCCTTTTAGTTAAGATTTTCGTATAGATCTATTTCTTTCGAAACTGCAAATTCTTGGCATAAGGTGATTTTCTTCTTTGACGTGATGCATGTATCCCTGAAAAGGGTTTTTAAAGGTACCAGAGCTGTTGAATATGTGGGTATTTATTTCAAGTTTAATTTGTTGGCTTGAATTTTATCGCTGAATCTTAAAAAGGTTGTTTTTTAATAGTAAGGAATTACGAAGATTTCGCTGATAAAAATGTAGAGAAATGTCTTTGATAGCCTTTAAGATTCTCTTAAAGTTACCGACATAAAATTCGCATTATATTTATAAACAGCTATTAGGGACATTTTTAAAAAATATATTCTTTGGACTTTATGTTGAATATAAAAACATTTCAAATGAATTTTCATGACTAACATTGTAACATTAGATATAGGGGGGTATTTAAAGAATTTAGATGAATGAAATAGTAAATACAGGTGATTAAATCATAACCCACACACTTTATTCCGTTGCAAATAGTTATAGACAGATCTTTCAATCCTGTGTAAAATGTTCTTTATATTCTTGTAATCAGAAATCACATTGGAATGATGCCGCGACAAAAATTACACCTTACAGGGGATGCTTTTTTCTTTGTATTTCATTGATCTGAAGAAAAGCTCGTTCCATGACGTGACACCTAACCTTTATCCGCTGATGTTCAATATAGATCAAAAGCTTTATACACAGAAAATACAATAAAACCCAAATTTCTTTGTGCTCGATTTTTTATTAACTTACTTTCAGAGATTCAGCCCGTTGAATTTCTCAAAAGATTTGAATTGTAGTAACACCTTTTCGGTTTACCTGATTTATGTGTGTATGTACTTTTTAATTATCACTTGTACATGACATTTAACTTTTTCTCCAAAGTCAACCGTACCGTGTGCAGTGTTTGTTGGTTTAATCACAGATAATCAAAGAACTGAAATGGGATTCGTTAGGTATAATGTATCAATTCATGTTGCTTTTAGAGAAATGTAAACTCGGGGGGAAAACACATTCAATACAAACTCTACAGGGTAAATATAATATTTCACAATAAAAAAAATATTTCTGTCCGCAAATAATTTTGCCTCATAAATAAAGAAAGAAATCCTGATAACGAAAATAGTTATGAATAGCGCGCTGTAATCTGCACGGAACATGTGATCTTTCTCAATTTCTGTGGGGGTTGACTTTGAGAATTCCAGTTGTAGGCATTTTTCTTCTTTCCGTAATCAAAAAAGAAATAATGATGTATACAATGGAACAAGGTGTAGTTTCTCGGCCTATCGCCTGTCTTCGTGAGACAACACAATCTCTGTTTTTCTTTTGAAAAGCAAGCCTTTAGTAAACCCCAGGGTAATATAAACGTTTATAAGATTCTGACCCTAAATGTCGTAAAAAAAAAATGCTCACAACTTTTGCCTCCCAGAACAGGTCAATGTCTGCAGAACTGGGATTAGCTTAGATAACATGGAACACATTCCTTCCCATGCTGCTAATTTTACAATCTCTGAATCCTATCAACAGATTTTAATTTGGTGTACAAAGTTATACGAGTTCATTCCACTCCCGTATAATTCTACTTCCGTTCTAATATGAGGGGGAAAAAAGAATTCTTCAAGATTAAAGACTTTGAAATCGGTGTTTATAGAAAATATAAATACACGTGTATATCCATGAAAAGAAATGGTCTTTTGGCATGATGTAATTAAAAATTTCACATGCATCGAGAATGTGATGACTGTGGTGAACTTGGGTTTATTATAGAATTTATTGTCTCGTATGTCTCTCAATAATCCGTTTTCAGAGATAAAGTGACAAGTCTATTGCTCCCACTTGATACACTGAGGAGACCTTAATGAATAACACTTTCTTTTGCATCTCTCTCTAGTATTGATAGCCATGTTTTAAGAAATTCTATGAATAGTTTGATTTCTTACTTACAAGACCTGTTTTTAAATGTAATCAAGTTTTCGTGTCCTAGCTGATAATGCCAAGACAGAATCATACAGAGTGGCTCCTGTTACACCGCTCTTACTGTATAACACAGAATGTTACGTCACTGTTACTGTATAACACAGAATGTTACACCACTCTTACTGTATAACACAGAATGTTACGTCACTGTTACTGTATAACACAGAATGTTACGTCACTGTTACTGTATAACACAGAATGTTACGTCACTGTTACTGTATAACACAGAATGTTACGTCACTATTACTGTATAACACAGAATGTTACGTCACTATTACTGAATAACACAAAATGTTACATCATTCTTACTGTATAACACAGAATGTTACGTCACTATTACTGTATAACACAGAATGTTACGTCACTATTACTGTATAACACAGAATGTTACGTCACTATTACTGTATAACACAGAATGTTACGTCACTATTACTGTATAACACAGAATGTTACATCATTCTTACTGTATAACACAGAATGTTACGTCACTATTACTGTATAACACAGAATGTTACATCATTCTTACTGTATAACACAGAATGTTACGTCACTATTACTGTATAACACAAAATGTTACGTCACTATTACTGTATAACACAGAATGTTACGTCACTGTTACTGTATAACACAGAATGTTACGTCACTATTACTGTATAACACAGAATGTTACGTCACTATTACTGTATAACACAGCATGTTACGTCACTATTACTGTATAACACAGAATGTTACGTCACTATTACTGTATAACACAGAATGTTATATCATTCTTACTGTATAACACAGAATGTTACGTCACTCTTACTGTATAACACAGAATGTTACGTCACTCTTACTATATAACACAGAATGTTACGTCACTATTACTGTATAACACAGAATGTTACACCACTCTTACTGTATAACACAGAATGTTACGTCACTATTACTGTATAACACAGAATGTTACGTCACTCTTACTGTATAACACAGAATGTTACGTCACTATTACTGTATAACACAGAATGTTACGTCACTGTTACTGTATAACACAGAATGTTACATCATTCTTACTGTATAACACAGAATGTTACGTCACTATTACTGTATAACACAGAATGTTACGTCACTATTACTGTATAACACAGAATGTTACGTCACTATTACTGTATAACACAGAATGTTACACCACTCTTACTGTACAACACAGAATGTTACGTCACTATTACTGTATAACACAGAATGTTACGTCACTATTACTGTATAACACAGAATGTTACGTCACTATTACTGTATAACACAGAATGTTACACCACTCTTACTGTATAACACAGAATGTTACGTCACTATTACTGTATAACACAAAATGTTATATCATTCTTACTGTATAACACAGAATGTTACGTCACTATTACTGTATAACACAGAATGTTACGTCACATCAAAATAGATGGTCACAATGGAGCGCCGACAATACTAGTTAATGTCAAAGTATAAACTATTGTATTATATTTTAGTTGTATGTATCCAATTTGGCTTTGATTGCCTTTTGGTAATTTATTTTGTACTGTGGTTTTGATGCTAATGGTAACGCTAAATAAACGTTATCGTGGATAAAACCTGTTTGGGTTAAGATAAACTACGGTTCCGTGCCATCATATGTGAGTGAGATGGCGTAAAGCAAGCAAACAAACAGAAAGAACAGTGGTTGAATTGTCCATTACTGCAAGTGAAATAGTCTAGAACTGAGGTGAAACAGAAAATTCTGTAATCGATGGATTCTATTGCTGTTTACTCCAATATCTTCTCGATATTGTTATTATGATTGTATTTGTTTACCAATAAGAGAAATATGTTAATAGGATCTGAAGGAAATGGCGATGAATTGCAGGCTCACAATCAGTAGTGTTTAAGGTACTGGAGATTGATAGTGATCTTGTTAATTTGCCAGAATACTTATAACCTTGACATTGATAATTAATGCGCAGCAAAGACAGCTGAACTTTTGGTTACAAATCTGGTATTTCTGCAGATATTTGTTTAGACGAATTAAATGTTCGATTTTTGTTAATGGTCAAGATTTTAAAACTAAATAGCCATGTTTCTCTTTTCCACTGGCGATACATACTGTTTTGTCCTGTGTGTCGGTCTGTGCACCCGTCACAAAGTTTGTGAACAGTTTTCCCCTACATTACCAAGTATAGTCATGCAAGACACCGTAGGATTTTTATTGAATAATATCAATATGTAGATTGTAAATACTATGAATTAGTCATTTTGCTACTGCTTAGATTGGAGTGAAACTTGTCAGCGATGTTATGGTACAAAATTCTTTGAGTTGTTTTGTTTCTCTCTCTCTCTCTCTCTCTCTCTCTCTCTCTCTCTCTCTCTCTCTCTCTCTCTCTCTCGGGATTTTTTGGTTTATCTTTGATTTGTCGGGGGATTAAATTTTGGAGATTTCTCACACTATAATTTGGATTGTGTCCTATCCATATGAGAGTGTTTGTGAACGTAGTTTCAGCTACAAATTAAATTAGATGGCATGAAGTTTAATATAAATGTTTATAGAGGTCTTGTACATGTAAGTATACAGATGATAGTGCTAGGGGAGACATATGTTTTTGCATCAATATCTTAAATGGTCGTGCCAATTGGATGAAATTAACAAAATGTTAGCTTCTTAGATATTGGAAGAAAATCCTTTTTACTTAACAAGACACTTCGTCTGACACATATTTGTCTCGCCAGATCACATTAAATAGGCTTGGCAAAAATGTTCAAACAACGAAAAATAAGCGAGTATATGATACAGAGGCACACTAGTGCGTCTTGTCTTGTACAGGAATGTATTGGTTGGCACGTGTCCACTTCTTGTTTTAGTCTTGCAACGCATAATGTTCCGTGGAATTGTAACGTGATTGATGAAGACTTTTCTGTTGATCACATGATTAGTTATTCAAACAGGACAAATCATCGAGATCAGGTGATTGACTAGTGTGCCGGTCAATACAGACAGAGATAGACAGGTGTGCTGGTCAATACAGACAGAGGTGGGGGCTCTGTTCTTGATATACTGTAAGAACCGGGATCTATCCTATGTTATATCTATATGAACTGTGTGTATTTAGCTTCATTTCTACTGAACGCCATTGCTTGCCATTTGCAACTATGAAGACACGTTTTGTTTCAATCTAGTTAGATCCTGTTTTAGTACCGTCTGATACACATTCCACGAACTCTATGACATATTTCGCGACATTGTTGAAATTTTTGGAAAATGTGTATTCTGATGTTTTTTTTAGAATAATAAATAATGCTTACCAATATATCCTACTATGAGATTAGCTTTTATCCTTCTTGGATATCCTTTAACATCGTTCAAGTATGAAATAATTACCAAATATGGAGACACAAGTCAAGGCCAGGTGATTTTCAGCTGTAAGGCTTAAATAACTTACAGGTCAATAATATATTACATACTTGAAAGTACGTATATTTATATATTTTTTTAAATACATAAAAATATAGATGATATAATGCTTCTTCAGTTTGTTAAAAAAATACAGAAAAATATAGATAATATAATGCTTCTTCGGTTTGTTAAAAAAAAATACAGAAACATATAGATAATATAATGCTTCTTCGGTTTGTTAAAAAAAAAAAAATACAGAAACATATAGATAATATAATGCTTCTTCGGTTTGTTAAAAAAAAATACAGAAACATATAGATAATATAATGCTTCTTCGTTTTGTTAAAAAAAAAAAAAATACAGAAACATATAGATAATATAATGCTTCTTCGGTTTGTTAAAAAAAAAATACAGAAACATATAGATAATACAAGTAAAGCTTTATAAAAAAGCTTGCCGTCTTTAGCAGCAACTCTATAGAGCGAAGTTGAATTATGTCCCTTGTCTTCATTATTGAATTGAGGTAAAATAAATAATCTCACGGACATCATGGCTACAAAGCTGTGTCCTGACTCCCATTGTAAAAGTTTGTATTTATGAAGGGTATATGTACTGGAAATCAAAATCACTGTTCCCTGTATTAGCACTGATTAAATCCTCTATATCAAATGAAACTGAGATTTTCAGTGTGTATATCAAAATATTTATTTTTTAACAAAGTTATGAAACAAAACAAACTAAAAAGATTTAAATTGCTCAAATTTGCATAAAAATTATTCTTGCATATTGTACAGTACAACTGCTGTAGAAATTAACCAGGATAAAGACCTGAGAATATTGTAATAGTTTTGCCAAAAATTATATCATAAAATACATATCAGCAATCAAGAGTGAATTCATCAAAATTCTAAGTTAAATTGAATAAAAAAAATTGTGATTCAACGTTACTTCACAGACATAAATACCATTGTGCCTCTGATTTAAATCATGAAAAAACGTCACTCTATGATATGTAAGAAAAAATATGAAACAAATACACATAATTAACTATACTTCTGGAAGTCCCTGAAAATGCATAAATTAGACTCGTTTACCGAAATTGTAATAACAGGTGGATGGATTATTCTTTTGCATGCTTTAAAAAACAGTGATCCTCATTTTGAAGTCAAGCCTTATTTATTCTTATGTAATTCTTAGCTTAAGGTATCATTAAGATTAGTCCTACCGAATAGACAATTCCCAAAACACAAGCAATCAAAACAAAAAACGGCGAGTTTTTCCGTTTGTATGCAAAAATGAAAACATTTCTGTAAATGAAAAAAAGTAATGTGTCAATTTCATGAATTGCATTTTTCTTTTGTTCGTTTTGTCGATTTTTTAAGATTGAAAAATTGTTAAGTCGTACGAAAATTAGAACACCAGAAAATTATCTCCCTTGCCTTGACGAGCATTTCAACCAATGAAATAACTGAAAATTTTCACTTCATGCACTTTCTACCAATGAAAAAAGAGAGGAAGTGCAAAGTCCGAAGACTGTAACACTTCAACTCTGTATACCGTCTTCCAAGGAAGACGGTAATAATGCTTCTTCGGTTTGTTAAAAAAATACAGAAACATATAGATAATATAATGCTTCTTTGGTTTGTTAAAAATGCAGAAAAATATAAATAATATAATGTTTCTTCGGTTTGTTAAAAGGGATATGACGGTTGCAGGTTATGCATATTTCTGCAATCCAGAGAAAGCATTTTATTATTTAGGTAATTTACGTTTTATGTTTTTAAGGTGACTGATTATAGTTCTATTGATGTGGATGTAATTCATAAATTGTTAAATTTGTCACTGTATAATAAGGAGTTATGCCACCACCTTCATCTTTTGAAATGAACCTGAGAAATGTTTGTTCATCCTATAAAATATTTATACCATGCCAAACTCTATGTACTAGAAACAATTATACATTTAGAAAGCTTTCAAATAGCAGCCCTTTGCTTTGACACACGATGCTTCGTTTGTATTTGTCTCGGTAAACATCAGCATTTAGTGGTAGAAATTGATTACGAAAGTGTGTTTTGAAAGCTTGTCAAACGATATCTCCATTGTTTGAACAAGATCCCCTTCACTTGAACATTCAACACGTTTATGGAGGCAGGAAGAAATTTTTCCCTCGGCATTTCATTGCAATGGATTGCATATTGAGATGACAATCTCCCAACAGAATTCCATGTGCTCTCCAGACACGGTACCACTGTTTACCGCGAGAGGTTAAATGAGCAGCACGGATGTAACACACTGTTATGGCTCTGATAATGATCTAGTTTGGCCATAGGTTGTCAATTTAATAGCCATACCCAGCATGAATATATTAAGATTCTATCTTTCGTAGTTACGCATTGTATTTTAAGATTTAGTGCATGCTGTAAAGCAATAGAGCTTCTGTGTATTGGCAATTGATTTTATCCGCGATTAGCAAAAATATGGTACTGTTGATATCTACAATGTTAGACGATTTTGCTACTGTTCATGTTCACGAATAATTCTATCAACAATTAGGGAATTCACTACTATTAATATTCGCGTTGAATAAAATAAAATAAATATTTATTCGGTATATGCATACATACAAACATACATACATAAATACCCAGGATAATCCATGAAAGTTCGAAAGCTTATTTCCAATGGGGTCCTTTGATGTATGGATTTTTGCGCTAGGGGATTATTTATGTGGGAGGAAACCGGAGTACCCGGAGGAAACTCACGTGTCCGAGCGGGCGACCGCCATACCCTCTCACATACAACCACTGTCGATCGCGGAGATCGGACTCGGGTCGCAGCGGTGAGAAGCGAGAGCGTTACCTCTGCGCTTCCCGAACATCCTTAATTATTCACAAAACTTGCAATTTGCTACATGTACCATTGATACTCCTGATATTTTCGCTAGTAATTAAGAAGGAAAACTTGATGACATGCTAACTGTAGTGTTTTTTTTTATATATATAATCCATTCTACTATTACCGGTGTTCTCTTATGCTTCTCCGATGTTAGAATAAAGACTTGTAGATCACACAAGTAGTATAAACGGGCCGCGCGTTTCATGAAATCACTCTGATACCGTAAAACAGTCATTTCTCTCTACAAAGGTTATTACAATAATTGCTTATGCTTCCCCATGCGTTATATGCACGTAACGTTATTTGCGTGTACGATATTTCATGAATATGAATTATTTTTAGATAATCACGTGATCTGAACCAACTTACATCCAGGGAAATATCTGGGTTAATAGTATGTTTTAAGATTTAATATTGTTTCTATCCAAGTGCATACTATACCGACAGCTATATATATATAACCTGCACTTGATACACGACTTTTCGGAACGTATTTAGATTGTTCTGTTGCATGATGTGTTTATGCACAAAGTGGAATTTGAAAACAATAAATTTGTCTATTGCACTATATTTTTGCGTACGCCTTATTGCTTCTCTCAGAAATGGCTGTAGATGAGCAGGAAATCATTCTGACTAACTATGAGCTTTTTAAAAATAAAAAATCCGCCTATACACATGGGATCGAATTTTTATATGAAAACAACTTTTACTAATATTACTACATGTATAACAGTATGTGAAGAGACCAAATGCTGAAATCGGCCAAACAAGGGTAAATAAGGATTGGTGTATCTTTAGTTTGCACGGACTAACACACGTTAAAATGAATTTCATGTATAGAGCGTAAACTCGATCCGTGCTGACTTGTGGGCAATCATATGATTGAGTTTCCATGTAGCTCTTACTCGTTACAGTCTGTAGTTTCTAAATGGTAGCAGCCTTAAGAATTCTTAATTGTTGAAATCTCCAGTTTTTAAATGATAAAAGCTTTGGGAGTTCTTAGTATACTCTCGTCTGTACATACTTCGAAGCAGGTGGGAAAAAAAGAGGTTGAAATACATCCCCTCATACAGACTTGGAAACTAAGGATCAATTAAAGTCAATAAAAAGTTAAAAGCGGCTTGAAATTTGAATTTAGATCGATTCTAGACAACGTTTAGTAATGGAAGCAATCTTTCAAGTGTTTTTGTTTTCCTTTGTGAATTCCTTTAAAAGTTTATCATCGCTGTTAGATACCGAGGCGCTTAAAATCAAAATTAAACAAAGTTAGTGGTTCCAATTTGTCGTAATTCACGAGAACGTTTATCGCAAGTCCC
>NC_079172.1:23814883-23849883 GCF_947568905.1 Ostrea edulis | reverse complement strand
CTTCTGGGATTGTACATTGTTAGCGGTTGCGTCGTATTTTTCTCCTCGTATGTTGTCTTCGAGTACAGCGCCTATCACTTCATGGAAAAGTTTAAGAAAGTCGATCGAAAGCATAACCCCGAAAAATACAAAAATGAATCCATCATCGCAAAAGGAACTTGCAATGACTATTTTTCGCATTCAACAGCTGTTGTGATTTTTATTTTACTAGCTGCGTTCCGTGGTCCTATTTATTATGACATCATAGCCGTTTACCGACTGACGTCAGACGGGTGTATTTTGGCATGCCTTATTGTAGGGGTCTGTTACCTAGTGACCTGGATTTTCTTGTGGACTTTATTAACAATAAAACAAGAGTGGATGTTCAGAATTCTTGATTACGCCAATGTTGGACAGCCAATATTTGTGATTAAAAGCGATCGGCTTTCAAAAACTAACTCCATCTCAATCGGCTCTGTCGAACTTAAAGATTTCAGTATTGAAAAAAGACGAAGGCCTGGTTCGGTTCCAAGTATTGACATTACACCAAGTGAAAGTGGCTTTGATGAATGTGAAATCGGACTGTCATCGGAGGAGGATCGCTATGGTACGGCGCTGTCTCCAGTGAATGAAGACAGTATTGAAAATGTCTTTCCAAATGACGTCATTGTGCGTAGAAATCGACATAGGAGAAGTGGGCCACGCTGTGTCACATTTCACGACCCTATACGTCATTCAGTAGGGAGTTTGTGCGAAAGGGACCCGACACGGAGTAGGTCACCAGTTCAGGAGGACAACAAGGTAAGCGTGACGGCAGACGTCCATAGATTGGGTCCAAGGACTCATTACCAACGGCGCAGCTCCGATCCAGAAATGAAACAGGTCTCCAAAAGACGACACAACAACATAGTGTTAGCCGCCATGAGAAACAACACATTAAGCTCTGAAAATAAAAACAATGCAGACTATCTGACAAATATAAATGACTTGTCAACAAGTTCGGATGATGTGAGAAGTAACGCCTCTGAACCTCTATTAAGCCAGCCAATGCGGTCTTCAGAAAACCGCAGGTGCGCAAGTCCAATCGGTAATGTAGCGCCATCTCGTGAGATGTCGTCTTATAAACCTTCAAATATTGAAACAGCTGAAGAACTTACATCACCAAAGAAATTGCCACAAAGTAATGAAACATCAATGGATATGTCGATATCACTGACCGAGAGTGGCATCGAGCAGTCCAATGTCACAGACATAACGACTATTCTGTCTGACGACGAATACGAAAACTTTAAGGGCACAAAGCAGCCAGACATTGTGCCAAACCAACATACCGGGTCACCACACAGAGTTTACCCGAAACCCCAGAATTTCATATCGAACTCAAAGGGGGTATCAAGACGAGATTCTGCTAACTATTCAATGACGTCATCACAAGACAACTCTTCCAATGATTCTGATCCCGTTCGACAGCCTGCTTTGTGCAGCCAAGTATGACATTTTCTGCATGAAAGGCGTGTGCATTGTGATGAGATTCTCTAGTCTGTGTGGTAAATGTAATTGTTGTGGTGAAGTGATGTGTAAGCATGTTAAAAGTTTTTATTTTTTGCTGTACATTGATGAGTATATTATTCGATTGTAAATTGATTTTATCTCTGTAAGATGTAGATGCATTGTCTATAGAGTAGAATTTATTTTCAACTTTGGAACATGAATATGACATTTTGTGTTGGTTTACTTTGTCTATAAATTTATGAATTATGGATCAAAGTTCATAGTGATTTATATTTTTAGAGTACCATCCAGGAGTTCGGTGAAATGGTTGTTTGTGACATTTTAAAATTCTGCGCATGCGTAGCCTAGTATTTGGAGTGGTTTTGGTGCAATATATAGCATGTAAATAGTGGTCTGTGATAACACCTTGTATCTCAAAAGGGCAGCTTGTCATCAGTACAGAGAGATTCCATACATTTAATCCACATCCCAGTTGGAAAAGTTGCATTGAATTATACGTCAATTATTTTTGGCTTTGTTTTATAACTTTTCGCAATATGATTCTACAACATTTATTAGATAGACTAAGGCCAAAAGGTGGCGTGCTAGTAATTTCATGCGATTAAAGAATCGTATTTACGTTTGGCTAATGTTGAAATGCATGTGTTCCTTCTTGACGAAAAGACCATGGGATCCTTTTATCGTTGCTGTGGGTTTTAGATTTTCTCAGGTGAAAATCCGTAGGGATCCGGGTTAGAATAGGTCCTCAGTACCCCTTGTTTGTCGTAAGAGGCGACTAAATGGGGTGATCCTTCAGATGAGACCGCAAAAACCGAGGTCTCGTATCACAGCAGGTGTGGCACGATAAAGATCCGTCCCAGCTCAAAGGCCGTAAGCGCCGAACATAGGCCTAAAGTTTGCAAGCCTTCACCGGCAGTGGTGACGTCTCCATATGAGTGAAATATTCTCAAGAGTGACGTTAAACAATATTCAATCAATCGATCTCAGGTGGAAACTCAAGTGGACTTTTCTGATCAAAATCTGTCTGTCGTCTATAACCTTTTTAGCATTTTCGACTTCTTCTGTTTTGAACCACAAGAACAATTTCAAACGAACTTGATGCAAAGTATCTTTGGGTAAAAGGAATTCATATTTGTTCAATGCAAGCGTCATGTCCCCATTCAAGGAAGATAATTTGGGGTGGGTTTTTAAACATCCTACGATGTATCACTGACCACAAAGGCGAAACTTGCAAAAAACTTCGATGGATATTGAAATTCAAGTTTATTCAAGCCACGACCTTGACCCCAGGGGTCAGGGTGAATCCATAAGCGAGGTTTTGATTTACCTAGGAAATGACAAGACATATATTTTAAGATTCTTCTCATAAACCACAAGGTTAGAGATTTTGAAATTAACATACAATCATTCTCACGAAGTGTAGATTCAAATTTCTTCAAGCATGACCTCCAGCGCAAGTTCGGATCCAGCTGCAACTGGGGTTTAAAGTATTAGATATTAAGAATATACTGGAAAACTATTCTCATCAAGAAGCGCAATGGTACTAATATGAAAGTACATTGAATCTTCAAATAGTGTATATTCAAGTTACCTTGGGGGCCAGGGCTAGGCTATTATTCACGCTTGAATTTTGCATGTGAATTTATAGAAAATATTTTTCCAAAGTCTAAATGTACAAGACTACATATAATATTCAAGCATCCTCGTGTATCGTGGGTTTTTAATGGGGGGTGGGGGCAGGAAACAGTTCATTTTTCAGTCAGATTATTATGCTAATGGACCCAATTGCACAAAGTTAGTTGACTTTAACTAACAGTTAATATGTCATTAACTCTTACATTTATATAGTGATAAGTTAATTGTCAGTTAAACTTAACTAACTTTTGTATAACTGGGTCCAGATGATTTTCCATACATAGCAAGCTCTTTTGAAGCGTAAACAGGAGTTCCTATATGAGGATATATAAATACTGTATTGAACTAACAAGGGGTTACTATTGACAAAGTATTAGTCAATGTAATTGTAAAGACAGATACACATGATACAGTGGCGGATCCAGTGCCACTTCCCCTCACCAATATGATCCAATTTTTAAATAGAACTATGTCCAAAACACTAATGTATATGCATGTACGTCTTATTTTGTAAGAATTACTCTGTAGCTTCGTGGGGCTTCGCACCCAAGCCCCCCCCCCCCCCCCCCCCACCACCACCACAACCACAACCCCCCGAACTTCGCCCTAGACCTACTGGGGAATTTATTAAACGATTAAAACTCCTAGCTATTTACTCTGGACGAATCCGTTCAAAACTTTCTGGATCCGCCACTGTGATAAAAGTCATCATCTCAAGAACCATAAGGCTATAATGTGTTAAATATGTATGCAAGCATCCTTTTATAGTGTATATTCAAATTTGTTTCAAACAAAAAAGTGCCACACAAGAGCCTTAAAGACCCAAATAAAATACCGCACGGTTTCTTCACTGATCATTGGATGTGGGCGGAGCTCATCTATGGCCATTGTTATTTACCTGGCCAAGAGATCGGGGTATTGTGGATACTTTTGATGTACACAGGAAGGGCCTCAGGGCTGTCTGCAGTGTTTCTGCGGTCATAGTTTTTATATAATGGGTGTGTCTCTATGGCTAGATGACACACAGTCTACACCACACCTCTTTCTCTCTTGTACTCTCAGTCATTGGCTCAATGAATAATTTTTATAAATATAGAACTATCATAAATTAATAACATAAATTATTTCAATAAGTTACAAGTTTTAGAAATTAATGGGCAAATTATTGTTTGATTTCTGATTGTGTGATTTATAATACATGTATATAGAGGGGGAGAATTACAATTATATCAAAATTGCGTTGTTCAGGGGTCTTTTTAAAAACAATTGAATTACGAGAAAATAGCAGTTGTGGACAGGTCAATGCTATCAAAACTCTAGAATACGGGGCTTCCTCGAGATCTAACGACTGCCTGTTGGTACTAGCTGTTATTGTTATCAAAACACCTCTCTGAGGTAGCTCTAGACCACAGTTTCTGCAGATGTCACTCCACCTGAGATCTATTGTAAGCTCTACATTATCTTTTGAGATCTTCCCTTCATGTACCACAATGATACAAATTGTCGACGCAAGCTCGTACTTCGCACACTGTTAAGTGTAGCCGAAGTGTAACGGAATCATCCGAGGATTGCGGATTGATCTGTAGCATAGATTCAGGTCTGATCAAACTGTGACCCCACAGTGTCATTTAGAGTGAAACCAAAATAGGGTCATCAAGTCTTGCAAAGGAATAAAAAGATTTTTTCAACAAAATCTACGTGAGAATCGCTTAGGGATTATTTATCAAATTGATATGCAAGCATCCCCTTGTAGTGTTGATTGAAGTTTGTTTATCCTATATGAACTCTGGGGTCAACGCGGAGCCAGAATAGGGTTGTGACATTTTGGACAAGAATTTTTAAAAACCATCTCAAAAACCACAAGAGTTGCAACGTTATGATTTCTCGTAATGTAGATTTAATTTGCTTGAGGCGTGATCTATGGGACTAGCGCGGGGCTACGATAAGGATTTTAGAAAACCTTCTAAGAACTACAAGGGGACGAGTTGTCAAATTAGTATGCACTCCTCTTAATGCAGTTTAGATTCAAGTCTTTACGATAGCTATGGTTTCTGGTAGGATTACAATATTGGTTCAAACTATTTTAAAAATTAATAGTGTCCCAGACCTCTACAAGATTTAACCTATTTAGAACGTGTGGGCGTTGTGGCCCATAGGTCTCTTGTCTAAAACTGTGGCTTCCAAACCATGATTGAATGACATGCAACCACACAGCAAAGAAAATCGATCGTTTACGATAAAACAACGACTCTAATTGTAACGAATTCGAACAATGTTCATTGCAACAATCTGTTTCTCGTTCAGTTAAACTTTAACAATGCCTAATTTCAAGGAATACAGAGCTTGAATTCGGCCGTGCAAATTGCAGTAATACATTTTACGCGGAGTAATGTTGTGCAACAAGTATAATTGGCCACATTTGTGATTGACAACAACAGTCATAATCGTACATTTCTTTCATAATTCTGAAGGAGCCAAGATTTGGTAATCTTGTGTCTGACACAATAATTCGAGAGATCGTTTTTTATTAAGCCATCTTTGTAGCATCTAAAACCAGATTGAAACTGCTGGTAACTGACGTTGATTTATGTTTTTGTATGATAAGTAATTTGTTCGTGGTTACTGTAAGCCAGACAATTATATGAAAATGACAGAAATGTCTGGATAGAAGTAGAGGAGTTGTATTACTAAGACTTGTCATCTCCTATAGCTGGTTATCAAAACCCATGTCTGACAATATGATCCCAGATATGACGCCGAGTCAAACGGTTAATCAATTAGATGATATATCGGCATTTTCTGCATTCAATCTAATTGGACTTAAATTCTGGGAGGAAATATCAGTGGATAGGTTAAGTTAGATTAAATCGTCACGTAGTAAGTAGTAGAATATAAAAAGCTGTTGTTTTCAACTAATTTCTTTCTTTCTTTCTAGGGGATAATTGTGAAAATTTGAATTCAAAATCAAAATTTTTATTTTCAATGTAAATGGCATTCTTTATAGAATCCTCAGTTATAAAGGGCATGATCGAATCCTGGGGAGGGGGTAGTGTTGAGCACAGGTTTGATAAGTGTATTTTAGTATCTGATTAATAGTTGTCGATTACAAAAATTCCGCCATTCCATAAATTATCCGGCATGCTAAACTGAATAAACTAACTGTATAGCAGCAGCGCATATATTGACCTCAGTAATAGTCATCAGAAGTTTCTTTTTCTAATTTAGAAATAATTTGACAACATGAAAACTGAATTTATTTCTTTTCTTTCCAGGTCTCAAAGGCGACAGATTCTTGACAAGAAATTGACTAAACTAGAGTGTTTTACGATACAAAAAAAATATGTGCACCACCGGTTATACCTCAGCCATGCAACATATGCATTCAGGGTAATTTAAACAGGGAGGGTAATTTAAACAGGGCGATTCCTTTGCTTTCTTGGGTGTTTCACAGACTTTTATTGACGTCATGGCGAATTACATCGCAGATCAATTTTTTCCCTACACGCATGCATGCACACACCACACACACACACACATAACATATAACGTGAAATTCATCTAAAAACATTAAATTGTTACAGACCATATCAAACATGTTATACATCAATCCAGTCTGGTGGTCGAGCTGGCCATGGTTCCAGTGTGGTGGTCGAGCTGGTCATGGTTCGTTTCAGAAATATAAGGAACGTGGATATTAAATTTCTGTAAGGTTTCCATATTTGATATTTTGTATTGAAAATAGTGTCTGATATGTAAAGGAATAATGAATGCTTTGGTATATGGTTATATGCTTTAGTTTACAACTGTTGTATATTATGTGGTATATGGTTATATGCTTCAGTTTACAACTGTTGTATATTATGTGGTATATGGTTATATGCTTCAGTTTACAACTGTTGTATATTACGTGGTATATGGTTATATGCTTCAGTTTACAACTGTTGTATATTATGTGGTATATGGTTATATGCTTCAGTTTACAACTGTTGTATATTACGTGGTATATGGTTATATGCTTCAGTTTACAACTGTTGTATATTATGTGGTATATGGTTATATGCTTCAGTTTACAACTGTTGTATATTACGTGGTATATGGTTATATGCTTCAGTTTACAACTGTTGTATATCATGTGGTATATGGTTATATGCTTTAGTTTACAACTGTTGTATATTATGTGGTATATGGTTATATGCTTCAGTTTACAACTGTTGTATATCATGTGGTATATGGTTATATGCTTTAGTTTACAACTGTTGTATATCATGTGGTATATGGTTATATGCTTTAGTTTACAACTGTTGTATATCATGTGGTATATGGTTATATGCTTTAGTTTACAAGTTACAACTGTTGTATATCATGTGGTATATGGTTATATGCTTTAGTTTACAAGTTACAACTGTTGTATATCATGTGGTATATGGTTATCTGCTTCAGTTTACAATTGATTTGTTGTATATCTAAGAAATGATCGCGTTTTCGTATATGTTGCAGGATAACCTCCTTGGTCTCGAAAAGGTGTTTGAAATATAAATGCCTCGGCGTTTTGAAAATATATTTCAAACAACATTTCGAGACCCCGGAGGTTATCCTGCAACATTCATGAAAACAAGAACTTTATTTCTATTCTACTACGGCTCAGGAATATACAGCCGATCGTTTTCTTGTATACATGTAGCTACGAATGAGGTCACTGAGACGTCATGGCAGTTTCCGAGAAGCCCTACATTGTTTCTTGCTAATGAAAAGGGTGAGGTGGTAGGGATATTCTAAATTTATGTATTTAGTTTGATGTTAACGGATTATGTCAGTTTCGTTGAAAACAGTTCAAGAAAAACGTGTCTGTGCATCGCCATGTTTACATGTATATCGCTCTCAAAATACAGAGGACTGGTTTATACTGAATGACAAATGTTCTATAGTGATTTATTTCTTTTACAACATGTATTGATCGCGTTTTATTATTATGAAATTGAATTATCAGTTATCGACTTTATTGTTGCATTAGCAAAACTCGAAGTGCAAGCGAGGTATGTATCAATTTTCTCATAATTATTTAATGCGGATGAAAGTATATCGTAGAATAATGACCGCAGCATTCCTTTGATCTTTGCAGTAACCGTGGTAGAATATTTGGTATATGGCTATATGCTTTAGTTTACAATTGTTGTATGTTATTTGGTATATGGCTATATTATCAATAAATGCGGTCAAGAAAAATTCTCGAGAGGGACGTTACACAATATGCAATTAATCAATCAGTCAATCAAAATTTATCTCGGTGTACTATGTTTGAAAACAGTTTTATATTGCATTTCATTTAACCGAACAGGTCGCGGTAGCTCAGTGGTAGAGTGTTTCAAGTTCGTAACAGGGAGGTCGTGAGTTCGATCGAGCCCCTCTCAAACCTAAGACTTAAAATAGGTAGTGATTGCTCCTTCGCCAAACGCTCGGCATTTAGAAATGAGAATCACAGGTCTTTCGGAGGTCCCATGTCGCGGCAGGCGTTGGCATGATAAAGAACCCTCACTTCTACAGCCCTGAGCCTTAAGCATAGGTCTAAATTCTACGGCTGGTGACATCTCAATGGGAGTGAAAAATTCTCGAGGAAACAAACAAGCAATCATTTAATCAAAACCAAAGCCGAAAATGTGGCGCAATGAGATTGAAAGTTCCTTCATACTCGCTTGTGTACGTGTCAGTTTAATTACGCACGCGAAGTCATATTGACTGTCCATATGGTGCGCGTTTTAATTAATTTCGATTACGAGCGTCATTTAAAAAGACGAAGAAAATTTTCATGGCTGATTTATCGCTGAACAAAGGTGCCGCTAGAATGATTAGTCTATTAGAGTCACGTGATATTTTGGATTCAGACATGAGTATTCGGACACGAAATTATGTAATGCCATATAGCATTGTGCCACCTTAGTTTTATTTTTTCGGAGATAGGGGTTTTCAGCAGAAGGTTTTTTTTAAAGGAGGTGGGGGTATTTTTTGTTTGGCATTTGTAACATAATTTTTAATTCAGTATAGATTGACTGATTTAAACTTATTGTATCATGTATAGCATAAAAGGAGTCTAGACGGCAGGCAGAACCCAAAATTCCTAATATACAGAGTCACTACATGTACATACTATAAATACATATACAATTACGATATCACACGCTAGTAGATCATAACGTATATATTTAGTTATTTACATGAACGAATTCCAATATAAGCGTATATAATGTTTTATTATATTGAACATTGCATTGTCATACAGTCAAGAAGTAAAAAAAAAAAATGAATGTAAACGAGACAAATTTATTAACAGTAAGATTAAATTGAATATCATATATAGCTACATTTCAAGAATTTTTTTAAATTGCACCCCATTTCAATTTCAAAGTTTTGTGAAAATATTGCGTGTCTGTGTTTTTTTGTTTTGTTTTTCAATATTTGCCCATGTCAAATGTTTTTAGACACGTTAATATCCCACACACACTTTGGAAAACGAGATGTCACGTGTCTGTTTCTTACAGACCCGTCACAGCAGAACTTATCGCACTCCTTTCAAAAACATTCAAAATTATCAAAGCTAAAAACTTTTCTGCAAACATTAACTTTCTGTATATCTATAAGTTATTTTGGGGAGTATTTTACCCCTTATCCCTCTTACTAAGTCTTATATTCGATACCCATCCAGGAATTCGTACCCCCTCTGGAAAATATTCCAGGCATTTACACTCCCTCCGAAATATCCTTGTTACGAGCCTGTCGTAGCAAATTCAAATTAATTAATGAAAATTAATAAAAATATGCTGTTTTCAAGGCACAGTCCTGTAGATGCTATTCACATAAGCACGTGAATTTAAACATTGTCCCGTCTAATACATTTCATTTGATGAATAACAATTTTGGTGTCTACTTTTACATGTCATCCCAAATGCATCCAAAGTATTACTGATGAGGATCAAGTTGACTCATTCGAGATTCTGGACAAAGTTCGACAACTCCTAAAAATAACAATTGTAGGTTTTAAGGAGGTACTCTGCATCGTCATAATGGCTGACTTCCTTTTAAAACATCAATATCAGCAATATTTGACTTTTCCTTTTCGATTTTTAAAAATATCAAGCGGAGAGATCAGTAGGTTGACATACCGACTGCTGAACTATAGGTCGCAGGTTCAAGTCCAGCAAGGGTTTTTAATTTTTTTTCTGATTACCTTTTACTAATATGAAAATTTTCAACTTCAAAATATTGTTGTATATATCATCCACCTTTCATCTACATCAAATTTCTCTAGTGTAGCATACCTCCTTCAATTTTGATTTCTTCTATTACTTGATGCATCAAGATGGCTGTATATATTTTGAAAGTCTTCATACTGGTTGAAATGATAGTCATCTGTTCATGATTGTGAACGATGTATGAACCTTAATGAATATAGAACGGCTGTGAATGTTCCGACAAATATGAAAGTAAAGTGTAAATATGAAAAATAAAATTTCATTTTTGGAAAATACATGAGGGTATGAACAGCAAACCTTCACGCCAAAATACTTTTCATAAAACGCGTTAGGGCTTCATGAAGTAAATGCTTAAGTAAAGCGTCGCGGTTTATGCTCTTATGTATTCTAAAAATCGGAATTTATTTCTTAAATGAACATAGAAACAATCTCGAAAAGAATGCAACAACTCAGTGTGAAAGTTTCGCGCTAAAATTTTTATTTCTACTTTGGCACATATCTTACAGTTTGGCACATAAAACTCTGTCACATATCTTGGTTTCCTAGCACAAATAAATAAGCTCAGTTTATTTTTTAACATGTCAAACGCCGCCCTTCTCCGGCGCATGAGCAATTTGTCCCAACTGAGGTGGAGGAACGTTTGATGAGAAGGTCGGATACGGAGCGAGCATTGTGTAGGAATGTCCGTGTACGTAAGGTGGACTCACTGGAAATTGTGCACTATAGGGCAGCACAGATGGAAAATGCCCCAAAGGTGACGTCATCGGGTACTTCGGTTGAATATGTGTAGATCCCGGAAGCTGTCCGAAATTAGGTGCGCTAGTATTGTATGGTGGTGGGCAGGGCAGTCCTAGAGCGGTCAGCTGGGAAACATCGACACCGCCTGTTGGCAGACTGAAGGTCCGTGCATGTTCATCGTCCCGCTTTTGCCGTTTCTCCTTCATACGTCTGTTCTGGAACCATGTCTTCGCCTGAAATATAACACAAAATTACAATGCGCAAAATGCGATAAATCTTAAATACATTTAAAATTATAAACATGTAAAACATAAGAGTTTTCGTGATTAACGAAATATTTCCAAGGTGAAATTTTATATTAAAGAAATGTACAGTCCTGATTTGTAATAAAAAAAAAAAAATACTGACCAAATAAACGTTTTTAAAAAATTAAGGAAATTATCTCGTTTGCACGAGATAATATGTCGTACAAACGAGATATTGTCATGCAAACGAGAAAATAAGTAGTGCGAACGAGATATTGTGTCGTGTGAACGAGATAAGTTGTGCAAACGAAATATTACGTCTTGCGAACCAAATAAGTCGTGCAAATGAGATAATTATGTCGTTCCCACGAGATATTATGTCATGCAAACGAGATAATATCTCGTGCGAACGACATAATAAATCGTGCGAACGAGATAATATATCGTTCGAACGAGATAATATCTCGTGCGAACGCGATAATAAGTCGTGTGAACGACATAATATCTCGTGCGAACGCGATAATAAGTCGTGTGAACGAGATGATAAGTCGTGATATTATCTCGTTCAAACGACATATACCGGTAAATATTGCATGTAGTTGAGGGTAACATTGAAAATTTTCACCCAAGAAAACCATTGTCAACCGAGGCGTAGCCGAGGTTGACAATTTTTTTTCCCCGAGGGGTGAGAATTTCAATGTTACCCTCAACTACATGCAATATTTGTTTTATTATACTGAATGTTATGTAAACAGGAAAGCAGTAAAACATACGTCTGTTGACATTTGATCAATCACTGTCATGCGACATTTCGTATATCGATGCGGATATTATAGGGTTATTGAACTTATATCGGTGAATATTGGCACGAGTTGGCTGTGAAAATGCACGAGCTTGCGAGTGCATTTTGACAGCCAACGAGTGCCAATATTCACCTATATAAGTTCAATAACCCTTTTATTATATAGCTAAAGTATTTGGTTGTTAAGTTATATCCATTTTCACTCAAACTACTCCAAAATAGACGAGATTTCATCAATATTGCCAGTGTGCAATAACAGCATGCATTTCTTAACTGTTCAATATTTAACCCGTCATTAATGCATGAAGCAAACTGATTTTGTAAATTGGGACATCATTATTTATGTACAGTAAAACATAATGCTCAAGTAAATATATAATATACCGGCTCTGTCAAATTCGGAGGACCGTCGTCTGCCATTTTTGCTTGTTTACGTCGTTACGGTAACGTCAATATTGAACGCTCATACTCGGAATGTTTCGGGCGCATACAATTTACGCAATGTAAAGTTAGCGTTCAATAAATTCTCAGGATATTGAACGCTAACATTCTCTAGATTTTACGCAGATTTTATATTAGACTATTTATTTGTTTTATTATACTGAATGTTATGTAAACAGGAAAGCAGTAAAACATACGTCTGTAGACATTTGATCAATCACTGTCATGCGACATTTCGTATATCGATGCGGATATTCCCGTTTATTACACACGCTCAAATGACGTCGTCTAACAATCTACGGCGAACCGTACGCGCATAGATTTGACGCTTGTGATAATTTTTTATAATATCACCCGTTGTAAAGTACTGTTACCCGTTGCTAGATATTATCACCCTGGGGCGCGTGCTTTCTGTTCTCAGAGGGTAACAGTATGTTTTTTTTCAAATGCTTCTCGACCAATCAGATTCGAGTATTTTATATGAAAGTATAATAAAATATCTTGTTCGAACGACATAATATATCGTACGAACGTCATGATGTTTTCCAAAATAAGAAGTAAAATAATATTTGCATGTCCTAAATATAAAACCGTAGATATGCGCTTTTCGCTCTTTAAAAAGTGTTGAACATTTCAATCATATTAAATTTTCAATACCTTTACATTTGATATAAGTTTACATTAAGAGTTGAATGTTTTACCTGCTGATCAGAAAGACCGAGTTTTTCGGCGAGTGCCTGGCGTTCGTTAGCTGGGAGATATTTCTGCAACTGATATCGTTTCTCAAGGTCTTCTATCTGCACTGGTGAGAAAGCTGTGCGGGCTTTCTTCCTTTTCTGGAGTTCACCACCGTCGTCTTGATCTTAAAGAATACACAAGGACTAAAATTAGCATAAAATGTGATGCAATAAAGTTGTCATTAAAATAAAACTGAAGGTTAATTTTACTACCAAGAATGTGTGTTAAATAAATTTCATTTTTGAATTTTTGAAAATACAAGAGGGTGTGAACTGCGTCGTTTTACGCATGCATATACTTTCGTGTATTTTCAATTTATATTTACATTCTATTTCTGTCGGACAATTCACAGTTGTTAAAATAGTTGTACTATATTTATCAATATTCATACACACATCGTTCACTTTCATGAGGAAAGTGACTATTATTTCAATAATGATATTGAAAGCCAAAACATAGGAGATATAAATATAATCAATTATATTTTGAAATTCATTGCTAGTTACATGTAAGGACACTTGAAACAAACCAAAAAAATATATGCGTGGGTTGATATATGTTTTTAGTTTAGTTTGGTTGTGATAAATGCAAATATAAAATTCTTAGAAATAAGAGAATTTGTCTTTTTCTATGATGTTCAAAAGCTGAAACATAGTATCTCTCTTTATATTCTCTATACACCTGTCCCCCTGTTTTGGACTTATTTCAGAAATCATGGGAATATATTACATTCCATACGGAAAATTGTATTCATTTCACTCATAAAAGAATAGATTTAGTCTTCAATTTCTTGAAGAAAAAAGTTTGTTTGTAGCAAGTGTCGTTATACTAATTCTCACCTGAGACACATGAACTGTTTGAAGATATGCTGGTCTCGCTGAGACGGCGGAATCTGTCGGGGGAGGGACTCTCTACTCCAGAGTCACATGAATCCTCCCGCTTTCTCTTCACAGATGAATTTGTCGACGATGTCGAAGGTAAACTGAGAGGAGAGTTAATTCCGGGAGTTTTCGGTGGCGACACGGATGCGGAAATTGATAATTTTTCTGGCGTATAGAAAGGTGTATCGCTGTGACCCAATCTGTTTATTGGATCCATTACAGCATTGTCAGGAGAGTTGGATGGCGCGGGATTCTGAAGTTGTTCGTCTCCTTTCTTCTCATCATGACTACTCCTAGACAGAAATTCAATAGAAAACGATGCCTTTTTCACTTGATTTTCGGACAGCATTGTTGAGATATGAATTAAAGATAATGTTAACTCCGTGAAAGTCAAAAAGAATCTGAGCTAGATGGAGTTGGTCAGGTATTAAATACTACGGATTTTAATTTCTTTAATTACTTCCACAACTTCGTTCATCTCCAATTGACACTTAATCCTCTTGTTAATCGTCGTGGTAGTCGTACTGAGTCAAAAGTATCACCCCTGTTTCATTGGGCTTGGCCATAAGGCTGCTAAAACAAACATAAGCCGTCTTCACCCTACAATGGACAATTATCACGGCCCGTTGAATCCAGGCCCTTTTTCGTACTTGAAGTTGTTATATTGATGTTGTGTAAACAACTTGCTAATCGGTGTAACAATGGGTTCACACGTCCGTCCCCAAGGCCCGTTTGAAGTAGCAGATCATGGATAGTAAAACAAGCCATGAGATTGTAAATATAATTGCTCTGTGGAGGAGGTACATGTATAATTCGCATTCTATTGTTATGATGTAGTCTGTTCGGGCAAAATTATCAAATATTTCCTTAAATCTGTTAAGAATTCGTAAAATTCTGTAAAAACAATCTATCGTTCGTTAATTCTACATCTGTAAAATTGTTTTAAAATGCAATTGTTTGGACATGAAATAACGACGGAGAAAATTATACAATTCACATTTATTTACATGTATAATAGCACTTTTTCCCATTATACCAACTATTTGTTTATCTCTGTATTCCGTTATAGACACGTACAGCTATAATAGTGATAAGAATATTCAATAAATGATTGAGTAATAAGAAGATTTATTAGTTGTAAAGGGCTTAAATATTGGTAGACTAAAATTACACGTTTGATTCATGAAATCATTACGTTTTGTAAATCTTAAAATGACCACCATCAAATGTTTTAATCATTGAAGAACCTCATTACTTCTCTTTTATGAACATGACAAGTGGTAATAAAAAAAAAATCAATTCATAGCAAAATTCAACAAAACTCTTATTAACTATTTTCATGTAAACCTCATTACAATATTGTTAAATCTTCAAAAAATCCTTTTTATCAATCATACCTTTGTACTTGACCTTTGTATTTGGGAGAGGGCCTACATAGGCTCTGCCTGTTGCCCAATCCTGTTGAGTTTCTCAATAAAATATGTTTAAATTAAATTAACTTCGTGATGCAAATCAATTCTTAAAAACTTGAGAGATTTTATTTTACGATCAGGCGCATGCATGTTTGTATGTAGAATTTTATCCAAAATATATTCATTAATATCATGCTTCTGGTATTAAAAAAGCTTATAATAGATATTCAAAATTTTCAAAGAGCATTCTGATAAAAGATAAGCAAGTAATTCAAAAATAAAGTATATAAAACCATATCCGTATATTTCAGCAGACTTCGTTAATCCGATGATAAGATTTTAATGAGTTTAATATTGCAGGTAATTAACACCCCCCCTACCCCGAAGATTATCGGAGATCAAAGAAACTGTGCTAATGTTGATAATGTCCTTATGGGGGACGAACAATAGTGTCAATTACTGGTCAATTAGCTGTCAATTATGCGACGAAAATTTCTCACCTTTCACGTATTGACTTGAGGTGACGACTGTTAAATCACCCTTAAACTCGCAACACTTAAACTGAAAAATAAACAACATGTCGACCAAAATTTCAACAAATTCAATGAACGATAAAGGGGATCATCCTTAACGAAAGGGGAACAATTCGCAGAAATTTTATAGGAACCTGTTTATTGACTTAGTTGTGTAAATCTTAAATCACATTAGTCAATAAAGTTGAGTAAATCTTCTTTGACCTGCGAGTAGAGGTTCGAGAAACAAACAACAGATGTATCGTCATTGTATGAACAGGAGTTTAATACCCGTAGTTCTGATAATCTGGCTTAGGTAGGGGAGCTAGGTAAATTTCATTGCGATCACTCCAACTGCAATAATGTAGCCCTATTAGATTTTTTTTATTCTGACAATTTCAGGACCCCCCCCCCCCCAAAAAAAAAAATCGGAGAGGGCAACATTATTGCAGCTACGATCACTCTTACGACTATAATTCGTAAAGGGACATGGACACGACTGGAACTGACGTTTTTCAAATTTTACAATGCTTAACTAAGGTATTTTTAAAGGTCAGCAATACTTGGTATGTCGGTTGTGGAACATCACTCACAATTCTTTGTTATGTAAACAAGGCTCGTGTCATGTTTTTGTTTTTGGATTGCTTAATAGAAAATATGTCTAAACAAAATGAAATGTGACAAACACTAGAAATTGTTTAATTGTGTTCAGAATTAACTTGTAAATTGAATAATCTGCTTTAAACAAAACCTTTACCAGTATATTTAACCTATGTAAACAAAGGTGTCTATAGTATGTGACACGAGCCTTGTTTACATAGCAAAGAATTATCTCGTACATGTATTATGATATTTTTATTATACTGCTACTTTGGTAGATTTCTCTATACCTATTTCTGGAGTGTGTGTCTCTTTTAAACAATATTTTTCGATTTGGAAAAGAATAATCCCATATCATAAAATAGTAACGGTGATGATGATGACACATAAAATAAATAGAAATGTCAAGAAATCAGAGAAGTTTCTCTGGGTGGCAATTTTGTAACCAGGGTTTTTTCTTTCTCCCCCCCCCCCCCCTTCCAAAGTTAAGCTTTATTGCAGGTTACAATAGGGAAAATATTTTTGTCCAATTTACCATATGAAACATTTGTCTAGTAGATATCGACCATCTTTATTTTAAGGAAGGGTTACAAGAGTTACAAAGGTTATAAAATCTTACTTCATTGATGAATTTTTCTCAAAGTTAAGGTTACAGGGGTACATCTATTACTGAACCCTATCCAGTTGAATCTTTTTGGTGTCAATATCAATTTTGAAAGGATTTGACAGGAACTATATTTTGTGGCGGAAGGATTGATAAATGAAAAAGTTCTAAATATGCATGATATTACAGTTTCTGTTTCATCCAATATATCTTCTATAATAATTTTCATACTCCAATATCTGTATTTCAATTTTATAAGATATAAAATACAGTTATTCGTGGTTTTAATTTTAAACCAGAATTTAAATTTCGCAATTTTCTTCTAACATAAAGTGGAAATCTACCAAGTTCTATTGTTGGTTCTTTTGTTTACTCCTAACACTTTTTTACAAAACGAGAGATGCACCTTTTCAATGTCCAGTGCTTTATGAAAACCCCAAATTTCACATGCATATGAAAGAATTCTAAATAATCCGGTGATTAATAAAACTTAAATGTATTCACAAGTATAAAAAAAAATGAACATTGCGTTTCAACATTAAAATAATGATTTCTCAAAGTATTAGATGCTGCAAAAAGTGCTTTACGTCCTTGTTCTGCAACATGTTTTTGTGTATGTAAAAATTTGCCATTGTAATTAAACAACATTCCTAAAAACTTAAATGTATTCACAACTTCAAGACATTGATTATTATACATCCATTTCTCAGTTTCCATAATTTCCCCACTATTTCTAAGAATAACAACCTTGGTTTTTGACACATTCACAATCAAATCCCAATCATTAGAATAATTATGGTGAGAATTTAACATATTTTGTAACCCTGACGGAGTCTCCGATATTATTAACATGTCGTCAGCATACATTAGTAAGAAAACATTAATCAATTGTAATTCAACAGATGGATAGTTGTTACTGCAATACTAATGAAATTTATCTCAAAATCATTAACATAAAGAGCAAAGAATAATGGCGATCACAGCTCACCCTGCATAAGACCCATTTCATTGCTAAATTATTCGCTTAAAACCCTATCGAATTTTACACATGATTTGAATTTCACACTACTGTACAGAGATTATATAACTTGAAGCAGTTTCCCTTGAATACCAATATTAAACAATTTGAACCATAACTTATACCAAGTGATAGAGTCAAACCAGAGTTCTGTTAATTAATGATTTCAAAACAAATATTGCATCTACTGTAGATAATCCTGGTCGGACACCAAACTGTGCATCAGTCAAAATATTGTGTTTGTTATCCCACCCCAAAATTCTGTTATTCAAGACACTCTGCTGTTTTTCTTTTCTTGCCTGATGTTTCGCTTCTAGGCCATCAAGACGTGATGTTTCAAAGAGCTTGACGCTTTTGTTGACCGCAGTCTTCCATGCGTCACGGACTTTGACCAGGGACTCCCATCCATCGACTTTGATGTCACAGGCTTTGAGAGAAGTCTTGACTGCATCCTTGTAGAGTTTCAAGGGTGCTCCTAGATTACATGTGCCCGTAACAAGCTCCGAAAGGAACAGCTGTTTGGGATACGGTACGAATTTATGGACTGGCATCGATTTGTACCCATATAATATGAGACTTAGTTAGGAAGAGGATATGGGGTAAAATAATCTCCAAAATACCTTATAGATATACAGAAAGTTAATGTTTTCCGGTAAAGTTTTTAGCTTTAATAATTTTGAATGCCTTTGAATGGGGCGCGATAGAAGGCTTCTGTTTACATCTCGTTTTTCAAAGTGTATGTGTGTGTGTGTGTGGGGGGGGGGGGGGTGTAAACACCGACATTGTCCTCATTCAAGGTCAATGTATGCCCCAGTAGATTCTGGACAAAGTTCGACAACTCCGAAAATTAACAAAAAATTTGGCAATATTGAGGGTTTTAAGTTCTGATTACTCCTATTATGTTTCTTCATACTTGAGAGACTAGTCAAAATTTATTGGGGGGTTGGGACCAGTGCATTTCATATTTCCATTTTTAAAAAACCCTATGTCTTATCTTCTAAAAATGCAAAAAAAAAAAACCACAAAAAAAAAACGTTGCTGTCCTATATCAGATGTGTAATTAAAAAGTGTGTGTCCTATCTAATAAATAGATATATATGTGTATGATTAAACAACATTTTTACCTCATTTTAAAAATCTCTGGAGTTCTTCATAATTGTCTCTCTAGTTATATCAGCTGAGGGATTCAAGCTCCTGAGAAACTTTTGTTTAGTTTGTCATGTTTGTACGGTAATTTGTCTAGTGAAGTTACAAATCTCATTATTTTCATCTTATTTTTTCTTTTTGTTAAATTGTTCTTTAAAGCGCTACATTTTACATATCTTTTAATTACTGTTTTACTGAATTGTTGTCTCATATACTTGCAAGTATTTTTCACATCTCAGTATTCTCTATGAAAGGTGAAGATAACGAACAGTGATCAATCTCATATCTCCTATATTAAAGCAATAAAAAATAGAAAGTTGGGTAAACACGGACCCCTGGATATACCAGAGGTGAAATCAGGTGCCTAGGAGGAGTAAGCATCCCATGTCGACCGGTCACACCCGCCGTGAGCCCTACATCTTGATCAGGTAAACAGAGTTATCCGTGGTCAAAATCAGTGTGCCAAGAACGGCCTAACACTCGGTTTGAAACCATTCAGACAGCATTTGACACAATGATAGGTTGTAATGGCAAACTATCAAACATACAGATGTGTTTAGCCTTTAGTTAAATTCTGGTCTGTATCTTTCAAGTTATGATATACCATTTTTATTTTCTATAATTGAAATCCATACTCCATGCAAATCTTACATGTAATTTTTGCAATTTTATTCACAGCTGAAAACTCCTTTTGTTATTTTTAATAACATGTTTTAATATTAAAAAGATTCAAAGGTCCAGTATTTTATTGCAAATTGTCTCAAGTATTATTCAACTTGGACATGAAATAAAGCGTGCACACAATTCAGTGTTATTGTTTAAAAGATGGTTGAATTAAAAGTTTGAAATGTTTTATAATAATTTTTTGTTCATTGATACCAAAATATATATATATAGCTGTCCTATCAGTGTTGAAAAAAATTGGAGTCCTATCAGTATGTGTCAAAATATATACGTGTTCTATTGAATTTTGCACCGAGAAATATTGACCAGTCCCTGATACATAAAGATGACTGTATTTTGAAAGTATTTATCCCTACATATTTACATTTCCAATGTGTTCTAATTGAAATGATAGCCATTTGAGTAAATGGGGTTTATCCATTGTGGATAAACCTGGTTATTTTGTGCAGTTCATATTCAAAGATGCATAACTCTTACTAATATTATTTATTTTAGATCGGGTTCAGTATACATGTACTAAATTTGACTTCCTTTAATTTGCGCATGTCATCTAGATTAGTCCTTTCCATTTCATAGTTTGACAGGAGCAGACGCTAAATTTTTAGGTCACTTGAGTAAACCCAGGTGACCTATTGCAATTGGTTGTCGTCCGTCGTCGTGCGACGTGCGCCGTGCGTTAACAATCGAACGTTTTTAACTTCTTGATAACTACCAGTCCAATTCTGTTCATATTTGGCATAAAGCATCTTTGGGACAAGGGGGGCATACATTGTAAATTTCAGGACTCCAGCACCCCTGGCGCCCTAGGGGCGGGGCAAAAACTGCCCAAAATTGATCGATTTTCTAAAATCTTTTTCTCTACAACTGCACACGTGTAAGAAAAATAAATGCATAGTGATGTAGAGCAGCAAGGCCTCTACCAAAATTGTACCTTTCATGATCCCCGAGGTAGGGTTTCTGACCCCAGGGTGGGGCCAAACTTACTATATTGTATTTATGTGTGAAACACTTAAATAACATCTTATTTAATGTTATTGAAACTAAATGGATATTTAGAAAAAGGGGGTAGTCCTTTACCAAAATTGTAAATTTGATGATCCCAGGGGTAGGGGTTTTGGTGTCAGGGTAAGGCCAAAATGGTCAGTTATTAAATGTGTGAGCAATAGACATTTTTAATTTTTTCTTGATAACAATCATTTCAATGCTTTTCAAATTTGGTATGAAGCATCTGTGAAACAAGGGGGGCATAAATTGTAAATTTCAGGATTCCTGCACCCCTGAGGCCTTGGGGTCAGGCAAAAACTTCCCAATTTTCAAAAATCTTCTCTACAACCGCACATGTGTAAGAAAAACTAGATGCCTAGTGACGTAGATCAGGAAGGCCTCCACCAAAATTGTAAATTTCATGATCCCCGGGGTAGGGGTTTTGACCTCAGGGCGAGGCCAAACTTACTATATAGTGTTTATGTGTAAAACACTTAAATAACATCTTCTTTAATATTATTGATACTAAATTGAAACTAAATGGATATTTAGAAAGAGCAGGTAGTCCTTTACCAGAATTGTAAATTTCATGATTCCCGGGTTAGGGGTTCTGACCCCAGGGTGGGGACAAACTTACTATATAGTGTTTATGTGTATAACACTTAAATAACACATTCTTTGGTGCTATTGATACTAAATTGATATTTAGAAAGATGAGGTAGTCCTTTACCAAAATTGTAAATTTGAGAATCCCAGGGTTAGGATTTCTGGATAGCAGAAAAGGATGTACAAAAATGGTAATTTTACGCATCTTCTTTTACACTGTTGCTGAACATTAGAATTTAGCTTAAATATTCAGAACAGAAATTTGGTTTTATTTTTCTAGATTTCGTAGCCCTTGGGAGTAGTGATACTTTTTCACTAGTACTCGGGTGACCGATAAGGTCTGGGGGTCTCTTGTTTCAATTTGTAATCTGTTGTAATCCTGCAGTTTTGGTTAGTTTAAGACAGAGATGCTCCGGGCAGCAAGGCAAAGAAAAGAGTCCGTATTACAGGACAAAAGCAGCAAATTCGACCGTAAATTACCGTCCTAGAAATCGGCAAGTAGTGGCTACAGTGACTCGTGCCAACTTCGCCAATGATACACAAAACGCAGCTCCGGAGATGATGCAGAGTTCGACACCGGCGATGTTACAAGGTGCAGTTCTTAAACTTAGTATATAGTGTTTATGTGTAAAACACTTCTAAAAATAAAATCTTCTTTCGTGCTATTGATACTAAATTGAAACTAAATGGATATTTAGAAAGAGCAAGTAGTCCTTTGCCAAAATTGTAAATTTGGTGACCTCAGGGGTAGGAGTTTTGGTGTTAGGGTGACCCAAAATGGTCACTTATTAAATGTGTGAAGAATAGAAATTTTTATTTTTTTCTTGATATCTATCATTCTAATTCTTTTCAAATTTGGTATGACGCATCCTTGTGACAAGTAGGAGGGGCATAAATTTCAGGACTCCTGCACCCTTGGGGGCCTTAGGGGCGGGGCAAAAGCTTCCCAAAATTGGCCAATTTTCAAAAATGTTCTCTAGCACCGCACATATGTAAGAAAAAATAAATGCATAGTGATGTAGAGCAGGAAGGCCTCCACCAAAATTGTAAATTTCATGATCCCCGGGGTAGGGGTTTTGACCTCAGGGCGAGGCCAAACTTACTATATAGTGGTGTATGTGTAAAACACTTAAATAACATCTTCTTTAATGTTATTGATACTAAATTGAAACTAAATGGATATTTAGAAAGAGCAGATAGTCCTTTACCAAAACTGTAAATTTCATGATTCCCGGGTTAGGGGTTCTGATCCCAGGGTGGGGACAAACTTACTTAAATAACGCCTTCTTTAGTGCTATTGATACTAAATTGATATTTAGAAAGATGAGGTAGTTCTTTACCAAAATTGTAAATTTGAGAATCCCAGGGGTAGGATTCTGGGGCCAAACTTAGTATATAGTATTTATGTGCAAGTTTGCTGATACTGTATAAAATCTAAATCGTACTTAGGATTAGCAGAAAATGATGTACAAAAAATAATGAATTTCACAACCCAGAGTTTTGACTGTAGGATGGGTCCAAATAGTCATATCTTTTAATGTTAATACACCTATTATATTATGTAAAGCCTTTCATCAGTGTATATGCACCTTTGTAGGGCATTGAAGTTTTAAGAACACATCTTGTTTTACACTGTTGATGAACATTAGAATTTAGCTTAGATTTTCAGAACGGGAATTTTTTTCTAGATTTTTTCCATAGCCCTTGAGATTAGGGATACTTTTTCACTAGTACTCAGGTGACCAATAAGGCCTGTGGGCACCTTGTTCATGAATGTGAACGATATGCGTATGAATCTTGATGAATATAGAACGAATATTTTAACAGCTGAGAATGTTCCGATGGGATGACAGAAGTGAAAGTAAACTGTAAATATAAAAATGAAATTTGGTTTTTGAAATTACATGAGGATATGAACAGCAAAGCTTCATGCCAGCATACTTTTCATGAAACGCGTTAGAAAAGGTCCTCAATACCCCACCCCCGGGGATCCGGGTTAGAATAGGTCCTCAGTACCACCACCACCCCGGGTTAGAATATGTCCTCAGTAACCCTTGCTTGTCGTAAGAGGCGACTAAATAGGGCAGTCCTTCGGATGAGACCACAAAAAACAGCACGTGTGGGACTATAAAGATCCCTCCCTCCTCAAAGACCGTAAGCGCCAAGCATAGGCCAAATTTTGCAGCCCTTCACCGGCAATGGTTACGCCTCCATATGAGTGAAATATCCTCGTGTGAGACGTTAAACAATAATACAATCAATCAACCATGAAGCATATTCTGGAGTACAGCGTTACAGTTTATGCCCTCGTGTATTCTAAAACACCAAATTTATTTCTAAATGAACATGTAAAAGAATCCAGAAAAGAATGCAACAATTTAATGAAACTTTAGCTAAAACATTTTATTTACAATTTGGCACATAAAACTCTGTCACGTCTTGATTTCCTAGCACAAATAAATAAGCTCAGTTTATTTTTAAACGTGTCAAACGCCGCTCTTCTCCGGCGCATGAGCAATTTGTCCCAACTGAGGAGAGGGAACGTTTGATGAGAAGGTCAGATACGGAGCGAGCATTGTGTAGGAACGTCCCTGTACGTAAGATTGGCTCACGGGAAATTGTGCAGTATAGGGCAGCACGGATGGAAAATGTCCCAGAGGTGACGTCATCGGGTACTTCGGTTGAATATGTGTAGATCCCGGAAGCTGTCCGAAATTAGGTGCGCTGGTGTTGTATGGTGGTGGGCAGGGCAGTCCTAGAGCGGTCAGCTGGGAAACATCGACACCGCCTGTTGGCAGACTGAAGGTCCGTGCATGTTCATCGTCCCGCTTTTGCCGTTTCTCCTTCATGCGTCTGTTCTGGAACCATGTCTTCACCTGAAAAATATAACACAATATTACAATGCGCAAAATGCGATAAATCTTAAATACGTTCAAAATGATAAAGATTCGCTCTCCTTTTTAAAATATCAACGTTTCAAAAAGTGCTGAACCTTTCAATCATATTAGATTTTCAATACCTTTACATTTGATATAAGTTTACATTGAGAGAAAATGTTTTACCTGCTGATCAGAAAGACCGAGTTTTTCTGCGAGTGCCTGGCGTTCGTTAGCTGGGAGATATTTCTGCAACTGATATCGTTTCTCCAGGTCTTCAACCTGCACTGTTGAGAAAGCTGTGCGGGCTTTTTTCCTTTTCTGGAGTTCGTCACTGTCGTCTTGATCTTAAAGAATACACAAGGACTAAAATTAGCATAAAATGTGATGCAATAAAGTTGTCATTAAAATAAAACAAAAGATATTACTCAAGATTGATTTTACTACCCCAAAAAATGGATGCTAAATAAATTTCATTTTTGAAAACACAAGAGGGTATGAACTGCTCCGTTTTACGCATGCATACTTTCGTGTATTTTCAAAAAGAAATTTATATTTTATTTAGATTCTATTTCTGTCGGAAAATCCCCAGTCGTCAAAATATTTGTACTATATCTATCAAGATTCCTACACACACCGTTCACTTTTATGAGGAAATGACTATCATTACATACCGAAGGCCAAAACATAGGAGATATAAAAATAATGTAATATATTTTGAAATCCACTGCTAGTAAGGACACTTAAAACAAACTCCAAAAAAATATATGCATGGGTTGATATAATTATGATTTTGGTTTAGTTTGGTT
This sequence comes from Ostrea edulis, assembly GCF_947568905.1. NCBI lineage: Eukaryota > Metazoa > Mollusca > Bivalvia > Ostreida > Ostreidae > Ostrea > Ostrea edulis. The sequence continues at coordinate 23,824,417 of NC_079172.1, read as the reverse complement.
GTGATAAGTACAAATATTAAATTCTTAAGAATAAGGGAATTGTTTTTTTTTTTTTTTATGATGTTCAAAAGTTGAAACATATTACCCCTCCTTATATTCTCTATACAAATCTCCCCAGTTTTGGACTTATTGAGAAATCTTAGGGATAAATTACAATCCACACAGAAAATTGTATTCATTTTACTTATAAAAACACAAATTTAGCTTTCATTTTCATTTTCATCATTTTTTGAAGAAGAAAAGTTTGTAGCAAGTGTCGTTAATACTAATTCTCACCTGAGACACATGAACTGTTTGAAGATATGCTGGCCTCGCTGATACGGCGGAATCTGTCGGGGGAGGGACTTTCTACTCCAGAGTCACATGAATCCTCCCGCTTTCTCTTCACAGATGAATTTGTCGACGATGTCGAAGGTAAACTGAGAGGAGAGTTAATTCCGGGAGTTTTCGGTGGCGACACGGATGCGGAAATTGATAATTTTTCTGGCGTGTAGAAAGGTGTTCCGCTGTGACCCAATCTGTTTATTGGATTCATTACAGCATTGTCAGGAGAGTTGGATGGCGCGGGATTCTGAAGTTGTTCGTCTCCTTTCTTCTCATCATGACTACTCCTAGACAGAAATTCAATAGAAAACGATGCCTTTTTCACTTTAGATTTCAGCAACATTGTTGATATTTGAATTAAAGATTCCAGATTATATAATGTTAACTCCGTGAAAGTCAAAAAGAATCTGAGGTGGATGGAGTTGGTCAGGTATTAAATACTACGGATTATAATTTCTTTAATTACTTCCACAACTTCGTTCATCTCCAATTGACACTTAATCCTATTGTTAATCGTCAATGTAGTCGTAATGAGTCGAAAGTATCACCCCTGCTTTAATTTGGCTTGGCCATAAGGCTGCTAAACCACACACAAGCTGTGTTTGACCTACAATGGACAATTATCACGGCCCGTTGAATCCAGGCCCTTTTTCGTAATTAAATGCGATCAATTTAATGTTGTTATATTGTTGTTGTGTAAACAACTTGCTAATCGGTGTACCAATGGGTTCACACGTCCGTCCCCAAGGTCCGTTTGAAGTAGCAGATCATGGATGGTAAAACAAGCCATGAGATTGTAAATATAATTGCTCTGTACGAGAGATATAATTCGCATTCTATTGTTAAGATCTAGTCTTTTCAGGCGAAATTATCACATATTTCTTTAAATCTGTTAAGAATTGGTAAAATTCTGTAAAAACCGTCTATCGTTCGTTAATTCTACATCTGTAAAATTGTTTTTGCAACTGTTTAGACATGAAATGAACGACGGGAAAAATATACACATTTCACCACCACCACCCCCCCCCCCTTTTTTAAACTGTTTCACGTTTGCAATACTTGCTAGGTCTATATGTACCAACTATCTGTTTCTGTGTACGGTTGTATATATGTAATGGTGATGAGATTCAATAAATGATTGAGTAAAAAAGAAAACTTATCGGTTGTAAAGTTCCTTTAATCTAACTTACGTGTACTTAAATCCCTTTTATCGGTAGACTGAAATTACACATTTGATTTATCAAACTATCTTTTACCACTAAAATGTTGTTAGAATCAAATGTTTTAATGATTGAAGAACCGCTTTAAATTCTTTCTTTGACCATGACATGTGGTAATTCTTGATGTAAACCAATTTTAAAAAATAGAGATTTTATTTTACGATAGGCGCATATATTTGTATGCATGCATTTGTGTATGTATGTATGTATGTATGTATGTACATGTATGTATGTAGAATTTTATCCAAAATACATTCACTAATATCATGGCTGCTTCTGCCACGTTATTCAAAAGCCTATATAGATATTCAGAATTTTCAAATTCTGATACAAGACAAGTATTTAAAACCATATCCGTAAATTTCAGCGAACTTTGTTAATCTGATGATTAGATTTTAATGAGTTTAACATTACAGGTAATTAAACACCCCCGAAGATTATCGAAGATCAAAGAAACTGTGCTAGAGTTGATAATGTCCTTATGGGGGACGAACAATCGTGTCAATTACTGGTCAATCAGCTGTCAATTATCCGACCAAAATTTCTCACCTTTCACGTATTGACTTGAGGTGACGACTGTTAAAAATTCCTTAAACTCACAACACTTAAACTGAAAAATAAACAACATGTCGACCAAAATTTCAACAAATTCAATGAGCGATAAAAGGGATCATCCTTAACGAAATGGGAACAATTCGCAGGAATCTGATAGGAACCTGTTTATTGACTTATTTAGTTATCGAAATCTATTAAAAATCACATTTGTCAATAAAGTTGAGTAAATCTTGAGTTGATTCGTCTTCGACCTGCAAGTAGAGGTCCCGGAAATAAACAACAGATGCATCGCCATTGTACATGTATGGACAGGAGTTAAATAATGGTGACAGAAAACTGTTGTTACTGATTATCTGGCTTGGGTAGGGGAGCTAAGTAAAATTCACTGTGGTCATTCTTACCAACTAGAATTCTTCATGGGGCATGGACACGAATTGAACTGACATTTTTCGAATTTTATATTCCACGTTTTTAATGTTTACAATGCTTATGTTAGGTATTTTTAAAAGTCAGCAAAATTTTGAAGGTCAGTTGTTACGTTACAAGAGAGATATACAGTACTCACCGATTCTTTGTTATGTAAACAAGGCTCGTGCCATGTTTTTGTTTCAGATTGTTTAATAGAAAATATCACGTTTAAAACAAAATGAGATGTGACAAACACTAGAAACTGTTCGATTGTGTTCAGAATTAACTTGTAAATTGAAAAATCTGCTTTAAACGAAAGCTTCCAAGGTACAAGATCAATTGAGTTAAGTTTATTCTCTCAAACCATTAATGGTACACGAGGAACAGTAACAATATATGTACATAATAAATAACACTGGTCAGAGGTACATTATATAAAGAATAAAAACAAAAAGTAAATACACATCTGGTAATCAGGGAGGACAGACGGTATCATAAAGTTTCAAAATAAACATACAGACGTTTGGTTTTTTAAAAAAAACATATTTTCTTTTTAAGGTTGGCATAAGATATTTGAATTTGATAACATTAGGTCTATGTGAATAATATTTCCAAAGATATAATTTCCTAACATCAGACAGTTTTTTAGATTCTAAAATATAATGAAACTCATCTGCAATTTGGTTATTATTACATTGTACATAGTGAACAGTCTATCACAGAGTGGTATTCCTTGCCATCTCCCAACCTCCATTGGTAATCGATGATTTGGTGTGCGAAACTTTAATATATTTCTGAATGTCGGAGATAGCTTATTAATATAACTTTCAAAACCATGCAAATGTTTGTTTAAAGATTCTGTACAATTTCCCTTTTGAAGAATTATTTATGTCACTGGACCAGTTTTGTATACACTGATGTTTAATAATAGAATTTATCCCTTTAACATAAACACTGAGCTCTATAAGATAAACCACACATATTAAGAATTTTCTGTACTTTATTATGATCTTTATAAACGAACTATTGCAAATTCCCTGTTTTATGCATGTGGACAATACAAAATGTTTTCATTTTACATAAAACGAAAATGTATATAATCTCTTTTCCGCTTGTAAAAATTACTCTAGAGCTTGAAATAATCTTTTTAATCGCCTTTCTATGCTTGACTTGGTCAATATTGATACAAAATTGTTATAATACGGTGATGTTAATTTGCTTCTACAACTAATATAAATATTTTTGCAGCTGTTCATGAATTTATAGATGAAACTTGTAGAATCGTTTAATTATTGTATATTTTACATGTTAATTATTACCTGCATGACATATTGTAATATTTTAAGAGAGGAACTTGTAAGTTGTTCGAACTTGTTCCCAATCCTTTTGATTTTGATAAAATAAGTTCAAAAGAAAACAACCTATCAGTAGTGAGTGAGATAATCATCACTGTAATGGTAAACAGATTAAATATGATTCCTTCAATTTGCAATCTGAATTCAATTTAACATTAGAAAGTATAGAACGAAATAATGTTGATAAAATCCAGAACTGTTATGGGAAATTACTATTAGAAATGTCTAAATCAAACAATTTATTGATCGATTGGGGGATAATATCTCCGGAAAAGTTACATGTAAAGGTACAAGTACTGTGGGTTATTTTATATGCGACTACGGTTTAAGACAACACATAGATAACATAGATATCATGCAAGTCCTAGAACACAGTTCACTGTACTCTGATGTACACAACCCTATAGTCTTGAGTTTGAGTAAACAAATCCCAAGTTGCGAAACAATACGAAAAACCTCAACATGTTATAAAGAAATACTAAAACCATGGGATCCCTCGAAAGAAAATGTATTTGTTCAAGCTATTGATATAACGCGCGTCGAAGAACTTATAGACTATTTAGACAAATTAATTGATTCGAAGGAAAATCCAGAGAAACACATTGATATAGTTGTAAGTGAATTAAATAAAAATTATATTGATGCAGCTAAAATGTCATTGGGTGTAACAAAAATGAATAAGGTCAAAAAAAGTTCAACAGACTTATAAAAATACTAAACCATGGTTCTCTACAGCTTGTAACAAAGCAAGAAAAAAATATCGCAACAGCAAAGTTTATTTTTTCAGGAAACGCTCACAAAGCGCTAAAGAAAACTATAAAAGCAACGAAAAAGCATACAAAAAATTGTTAAATAAAGAAATAAACAAGTATAGGAACGAAATGAGCCAAAAATTACAAAGGTCGAGACTGAAAAGCCCCCGCGAGTATTGGAAAATTTTGAATAAAAACAATAAACAACGCAATATAGAACATATCAAAATTGATGAATTGTATAAGTATTATAAATAATTAAATAAAGCACCAAAGACACCGGACGATACAGAAGAATCACTTAATAATGAAAGAAAAGCATTACAAATCGGAGAATTAAACCACAACTTAAATCAACATATATCACAAGATGAAATACTAAAAGCTATCAAAATATTAAATAATAACAAAACTTCTGGTGAAGATCATATAAGGAATGAATACATAAAGTCGTAAATACACATTATGCTTCCACTATATGAAAAATTATTCAACATAGTTTTTAGTACTGGTAAACTACCAGAATGTTGGCTTGAGGGAAACATTATTCCGATTTATAAAAACAAAGGGGAGAAAAATAATCCACAGAACTATAGACCTATTACCATTTTAAGCTGTGTTGGTAAACTTTTTACATCGATACTGAACGATAGATTGAACATATTTACAGAAGAATACGAAATACTACATGAAAATCAAGCAGGATTCAGAAAACAATATTCAACTACCGATCATTTATTTTCAATACACACTTTATCGGAATTACTGAAATTGAAAAAGAAAAAGCTTTATTGTGCATTCATCGATTTTGAAAAAGCATTTGACAGTGTATGGCGGAAAGGTCTATGGTACAAACTTTGTGCAAACAATATCAATGGACACATGTACAATGTTATTGCAAATATGTATAATCATATCAAGTCAAGAATAGTACATGGTGATGAGATTTCAAATTTTTTTAAATCGTGAAAATGGTGTTAGACAAGGGGAAAAGTTGTCTTCATTCTTATTTTCAATATATTTAAATGACATGCAAGACTTTTTTCAGCACAATATTGTTGATGGTTTACCTACGATATCTGAAATGTTTGAACAACATTTGAATTTGTACTTTAGATTGTTTGTATTATTATACGCCGATGACACTGTCTTGATAGCTGAATCTGCAGAACAATTACAGGTCCAAATTGATCATTTTTATAAATATCGCCAAAAATGGAATTTAAAGATAAACGTTAACAAAACAAAAATCTTAATAATCAGTAAGGGTAATCCAAAACGGAACTATACTTTTGTTTGTGGTGACAAAAACATTGAAATTTTTGACGACATTAATGACCTGGGTATTTTATTTAGCACATCAGGATCATTCAAAAAAGCCAAACAAAAACAAGTAGAAAAAGCCAATAAAACAGTTTATGAGATTCTTAAAAAAGGACGTTTGCATAACCTATCAATACAGTGTCAATTAGATTTATTTGATAAAATTGTTCAACCCATCTTATTATACGGCTGTGAGGTGTGGGGATTTTCAAATAATGTAATTATAGAAAGAGTCCACCTTAAATTTTGCAAATTATTATTGAAATTAAAACAATCTACCCCCGACTGCATGGTGTACAGTGAACTTGGCCGACATCCCATGCACATACAAATACAAACGCGTATTATCTCATTTTGGCACAAAATTGCACTTAGTAAAGAAACAAAAATAGCGAATCTTCTGTTAAAACTGGGTAATAATGTTACAAACCAATACGCGAAAGAGATTGTTTGGTGCAAAAACGTGTCAAATATCCTTAACAATTGCGGACTTTCAAACATTTGGCAAAATAACGCATGTAATCCAAACTGGCTAAAGTCAAAAGTAAAACTTATTTTACTCGATCAATTCAAGCAAAAGTGGAATTCTGACATCAAAACGCTATCAAAGACTATAAACTATAGAATGTACAAGGATGAATTAAAATTTGAAAAATATTTGGATATCCTACCCAGAAAAGATGCTATAACCTTTTGTAAATTTCGAACCTGTAATCATCACTTATCTATTGAAAGTGGACGCTAGCGAAACGAGCCCCGAGAAACAAGACATTGTAATAAATGTGAATTAAATGAAATTGGTGATGAATTCCACTACATGTTTAATTGCAAATCTCTGATTGATATAAGAAAACAATGTTTATCACCAAAACAAATACGTTTCAAAAACATCATCACTTTAAAAAATATAATGAATTCAAACAAGCAATCCTTTCTAAGAAAATTGGGTTCCTTTATAAGAAATATTAATAAACTATGCTCCCCGACCCAATGACTACTCGAATCTAAAATATGTTGCCTATCTCCATACTCACGCGTGCCTTAAAACATTTAGTGATATATTGCCATCTCAATTATATAGATTATATGTACTAAATCTCTGTATACAATTGTGTAATTGTGATGAGAAATAAATTCAGTTCAATTATCTCCCCATAGATCACGGTGTTTCTCTTTATTCTTCTGTTTTATTCCCTGTGGATTTAATTAATTTGTTGATATAAATTTTCGTCAGGTAATTATAGCATTATGGCGATGTATATCAATTTACGACTTCCTAAAGTATTTATTATCGCACATTTTCCAAAAAGACTTAACATACTTTTCTTCCATGACTTGAATAAGATTTCGATGTCATGAGAGTTATCAATTCCAATTTTGTTATAACATTCTTTTTATCATTTCCTGAGCATATATGTCTAGACATTTCACATCTTGTTTTGATGCATTTATTGCCTTGGACAACACCATTTTCATCTTTCAAAGTGCCTAAAAGAATATTTCATGTTTTATTCAGATTGATATTTGATCCGTTATGTTTACAAAGTCAATGAATTGTATTTATAGTGTATGTGATTATGTTTTATTTCAAGGTGCTATAGTGTCATATCATATATAATTTCTTTATGTGAGTACATGAATTTTTTTTTCTACGGATAACTCCGTTTACCTGATCAGAATATAGGGTTCACAGCAGGCGTGACCTGTCGACAGGGAATGTTTACTCCTCCTAGGTACCTGATCCCACCTCTGGTATATCCAGGAGTCCATGTTTGCCCAACTCTCTATTTTGTATTGCTTATAGGAGTTACGAGATTGATTACTGTTCGTTATCTTCACCTTTCACCTAAATCCAATGTTGGATTTTTTTTCCTGCAACAAACAAGTACAAAATTGCAAATACCGGGCATTCTTGCCGAATTCCTATATTCATTTGATGTTCTTGAGATCCATCCGTTAAAACATTTGCCAAAGTTAATGTTTTCAAGTTACCGGGGTTTTAAAGAGAAAGTTCCATTCTACCTACCAGGGTAATCGAAAGCGTTTTCAAAATAAGATTAGACCTTCGCGGTCGTTATTTTCACAATATAGTAAAAATGTCGAGAATGAGACAAGCGTTTGTCCGAATGAACTTTCCTTTAATATACGTTGTTTGTTCGTTACCTATGTAATTATAGATACTTTGTGAGCGCCGAGCTAAAATAAATGTAATTATATTATAATCAGTGTTTGTTAAGCTTTTTGGTCTATGATTATTTTGTAACAGAGACTTGCTTTATAATATATGTCATATCAGCACTGCATGTATGACTATATTGGACCCGCCCTGCAGTCAGAACTCTGGATTGCGTAATTCACTTGGTACATCCCTTTCTGATTTTCCTAAAAATCCATTTAGCTTTTATACTTAATGATATGCAGCATCAGAAAGATAAAAGAAGACGCCTTTCAAATGATAAAGACAATAATCACTATTCTCATTTTGTCCCCACCCTGGAATGAAAACCCATATCACTGGGATCATGAAATTTACAATTCTGGTAAAGGGCAACCTAATCCCTCTAACAGAATAATATACCAGAGAAAATTGGTGTGGGTGGAAAGTGGAGGATATGTCAAACAATATTTTGATATTGAAAACTTTCAAATTTTACTTTATTTAGTAAAATAATAAAATGAAATAGTTTTAGCAGAAAGTAATCTGAAACAAGATGTGTTTGTGAAACACAAATGCCCCCGATAATGGCCAATTCTGAAGATGGCCAAGGTCACAAGACAAATATCTTGGTACCAATCGAAAGATCTCGTCACAAGAAGTGCTCATGTGCAAAATGAAAGCTCTAATATTGACCATTTAGAAGTTATGACCAATGTCAATTGTTTAATAAGTAAGTCAAAAAGTCAAGGTCAAAAGGTTTAGTACCAACGGAAAGGTCTTGTCTCAAGGAATACTCATGTGAAATATCAAAGCTCTAGCACTTGCTGTTCAAAAAGGTATCAGCAAGGTTAAAGTTTCAGACAGAATTACAGAATAGCAGACAGGACAAAAACAATATGCCCCCCGATCTTTGATCTCGGGGGCATAAATTTTTTTAGAACCCCCGCTAAACTCGGAAGAGGCCGTCTACAGTTCAGCAGTCGACGTGCTAACCTTCTGACCTACTCAGCTAGATACAGTCTACTCCGGATATAATGAAATTGAGGGGACCGACCTGAATTGTTCATTATATCCAAAGTTCAATATAACCAATGCTGAACTACACAAATATTGCTACTGGGGGATCTATTTTAACTTCAATATAACAGATATTTTAATATAACCGACTTCAATATAAGTGGAGTGTACATAGTGGAGTGTACTGAAATGAAAAGACAAATATTGCTGACATGAATATTTTCATTCATGTTTTAAAAGGAAGTCAGTAATTACGACGATGTCGTATAACTCCTTAATTTCAATTTAACACCAATAGCATCCACTTCGCTAGTCAAGAGTTTATGATCCGCTCCGCTGAAGTCGAGTGGTTCCTAAATCCGTGGCTATAGCGAAGATACAATAGCATTAAAGTATAAGAGGATGCAATTTAAATATTTTAC
>NC_079172.1:23799883-23809883 GCF_947568905.1 Ostrea edulis | reverse complement strand
TCATAACTAACCCACATATGAAATATCATTATCATCAAGTGAATGGTTCTCAAGATATTGAGCGGACAACACTTGGTCTACAGACCGACCGACAGGTACAAAACAATATGCCCCCTCTTTTTCAAAGGGGGGCATAAAAATATATTATCTAATTGTCTTATACATTAACACTATATACAATGTATATACCAAGTTTGGTCCCGCCCTGGAGCGAGAACCTCTACCTAGGGGATCATGAAATTTACAATTTGGTAGATGCCTCCATCTCTATACGACTACGCATTTAGTTTTTCTTACAGATTCTGCGGTTGTTGAGAGAAAAAATTTAAATATTGGTCAATGTTTGGCCATTTTTACCCTGCCCCCAAGGTCCTAAAGGCGCAGAAGCCCCGAAATTTACACATTATGCCATCCTTGTCCTACAGATGCTACATACCAAATTTGAAAGAAGAGGCCCATGGGCCACATCACACACCTGAGCCACCTTGGCTCTGCCAATGTTCAAGGTCAACACCAAAATATAACAAGGTCTTGCCATAAATAATATCTATACAATATATGAAAACATTACCTAAAATAGTTCACAAGATATTAAATAGGTCAGTTTTCTTAAAGTAGGTCAAATACAAAGGTCAAAAGATCACCATTATGTCACAATGTCTTGCCATAAAGAATCTCTTTACAAAATATACAAATCCTACCTAAAATAGTTCCTAATATATTGACTCCACTTTTTTGGCACACTGTTTTCCCCTATAATAGCTCTAAAACTTCATTGTTATTTCGGATTTCAAACATTTCGGTTGAGCATCACTGAAGAGACATTATTTGTCGAAATGCGCATCAAAATTGGTACCGTATAAGTTTTGCATACTTAATAGGTTATGTTTTTTAAGAGTAGGTCAAACTCAGAGTTCAAGGTAAAAAGACATCATATGAAATTAAGTCTTGCCATAAGAATTTATATACAATATATGAAAGATCTACCTTCAATAGTCCAGGACATATTAAATAAGCAAGATTTTTATTAAAAAGAGGTCAACTTCCAGGTCAAGGTCACAAGAGCACACACTATTAGATCCCATGAAAGGTCTTCCCATAAGGAATGTATGTACACAAAATATGAAAGCCTTAGCTTAAAGAGTTCAAGAGATATTTTTAAAGATATTTCTTATGTATATCAGAATATAAAACTTTAATCCCCTATTGTGGTTCCACCTTATCCCAGGGGGCATGGTTTAAAAAAAAAAAACTGTCAGGAAGCTTTAATGAAAATTTAAACTTTCTTGACACTGTGGTTCTTCAAAGATTTTCCCTATACAATGTGTATATTCTCATGTAAATCCCCTACTGTGGCCCTGCCCAACCCCCCAAGGGCCACGATTGTTACAAACTGGAATCTGCACTATGTTGGGAAGCCTCCATTTAAATTTAAACTTTTCTGGTCCACTAGTGGTTCTAAACACCAAACAGTGCAATTTTGTAACACATTGTTCTCTTTAGGAACACACCTGAAATTGCCACCAAGAACACATCATGCTCATCTGGTAGCATATTATGGAATTACCCTGAAGGTCGCATAAGAGTTCAATTTCTGAACGTTCCAGATCAAGTTTGTATCACACGTGGCGTAGCTGCATATGGCGACGTCATTTCAAATATTTACTACGAGAATGGAGATCGACATGAGGGACTTCAGTTCAATGCTGGTAAGTTATCATTTAAACCTCGAGTAATATCAACAAACTACAGCTCCCCGCTGTATCATTCTGTTCCACCACTACGATGACCTCATCTACAATGTATCATGTATACTTACAGAAGGAAAAGCATGCATCACCCCTACAGGAGAAGAGGCATCAGTCGTATTCCAGGGACCTACAAGAATGCGCACTTACATGGCGTCATTTGCATACGAAATAACGTCAGAAGACCGAAGCATTGTGGACAGAATGCAGTCTACGTTCATCAACATTTTCCATACTGCAATTCGTCCTTTAGGCACGATTCTCCGAAAATGGAATATCCAAATCAACATTGATCAAATGTAAATGATACAGTTGATAGGACGAAATAGTAAAAAAAAAGTAATGGACCATTGCATGTCATAGAATTTTTTGTTCCCTACAACAAACGTATCAACCATTCCCACGCAAGTTGAAAATAAACTGCTGACCATTGTTTAACTTTATGAACTTCAATACAGCTCTGATACTTTTATCTGAACACACATAAGTGCTGAAGAGGAGCATCCTACCAGTCTAAACAGTTTATAAATGACAATTCAACTGCACTATTACATGTGTGTGGTGTATTTCACCAACGGGACAAACTATACCTTTATCCAACACCTGTTGGATAAAGGTACATTCGGTTGTTACATTCAAGTAATATCATGAAGTTTAAAACAGTGGCATGAACAGAATCAAAAGTAAATGGTACAGATAAATATAGCACCATCCATGATGGCGTGGTTTTCTTCTTACTTTATACAAATCATTGAAATGGTGTCACAATATATTGACGCTGCAAAGCCTTGCGAATACCAACACCATTTTAAATTATACTACATACTCTAACCTCTATATATACAAAGCAGTCTGAGAGTATCAAAAGACATTTTTATTTTTTCTCTTTCATGTTGCATACATATTTAAAAATAATGTTATTTCCACCACAAGTTTGAGCTATGCAATGTTTTATGGAAGATGATCAAAGTGAACCCAGCTTACAAATACTTACATCTACAATTCTCCCTTAAATCACCTGGACCCAGTTGCACAAGGGTTATTTAACTTTAACTAACAGTTAACTTGCCATTAACTTGAACATTTACATAGCGTTAACTTGAAGTTAATTGTCAGTTAAACTTAACTTTTTTGCAACTGGCCCCTGTACTTGTGCAATAAATGACAATATGTCATGAAGATTAAATGTACATGCAATTTTTGGTCATATCTAACATCTTAGAAGTCTCGCCCAAATCTTATATATTGATAAAAAAAAAAAAACCACGAATTTAAGTTTTTAGACTCTGAAGTAAAAATTAAATCTTTGGTATTTTTTTTTCATTGCCAGTTATCTACCTCCCTAAATCTCACTGTTTTGAAACACAATTCTATTACCAATGCATCTCAATTTAACAACTGAGAATCGGAAATATTCCAGCTCCTCCACACCAAAACTTTAAAAGAAGTAGAAAATAAATGTATTCCAAATCCTCCTGCAATAAACAAGGCATAAAAGTGGAATAAAGTCATACCATCATCTATCTGATCTCAACATGATTTGTACATAATTCTGTAGTGATTGTAACAGCATGTGTAGTTCTTCTTTAATTTTATGTTTAAAAGAAAAAGAATTTCTAGTACATACATAGGTGTAAATGCAGTCAACCTCTTAAGGACAGTTGTTTAGAGTATGGCGCGATACCACATTTATAAAACCTTCTTTCGTGACATTCTTTATGACAATCCTTTCCTCAATGCAGATGTAACATTAAAGCAATTTCTAGGAAATTAAAGTTTCAGTGCAGATTTTACAAATAAAATAAATGAAACAAATAAAAATAGTGCTAACACATTGGTATGTATATAGTAACCTAAAACAGCGTATCATTGGGAGATTATTTCCTCAAAATTGAATACAAGGCGACAAGAAAAAGACGGGGAACCCCAGAGCTTCAGACAGGCAGTGATCAGTAATCACTAATGTCTAACACTCTCTATTTCAGTCTTATCAATCATTATCATCACTACCCCCCACTATCTACATTTCTACACTAGTTAAAAGCTAACATGTTATAATATCAATACTTCACTGGAGTTTAAAAAAAAACTCAACAGTGTACAAAACCTGCAGCATCTGTAGCTCAAATCTGTACAAAATAAACAGTTTCCACAAATTATGCAAAATTCTTTTACAAATCAGGTAAAACCTGAATGTTCTGATTTAAAACAATACAGATCATAGTCATGTTATGGCAGAATAATGCCCTAATATCTCACAATAATACAGAGAAAAACAGTAGATCAGGTCTGCTCATTAATACCTTGACCACCACTTTGAACAGAAAACTAGGGAATTATCAGGACTTACAACATACAAAAAACATATTACTGTACTATGAGCAAAGACCGTGACTAGTCGGTGAGAGTGTGTGTTACAGAGCATGATGTGGGTAACCTTCAGTATCTATAAAACAAATACCATCAAGGTACCAGCAAATAAAAAAAAAAACCCTGTTCAGATCTCTATTCAAGCAAAATCTGATAAAATGCATAAAAAGTGTAAAGAATTGGACTTGGGTATTTCATTTTGTACAAGAAATTAATTTTACCTTACCACAGTTTATTTATAAGTAAATGATGTAAAAAACAAAACAAAACAAAAAAAAATAGCATGTTAGTATAAAAAAAAGGTCTTCATATTTGATTACCCGACTAACATGTAGCAATTCAATTCCTTCAACCTATTCATAATATGAAGAACAATAATTTCCAGTTTTCCTTTCACCTCTATCAAAAATGGATCAGGAGAGAGTCCAAATTTAATTTTTTTTCTCTTGATATGACAATACAACCAAAAAAAAAAAGAAAAAAAGTCTAACTTCCATTGTGAAGCACCTAAAGAACAACAAAACTGACATTTTAATATAAATCTATTTTTGCCCAGTGAATCCAACTCTGCTAGGTTTTCTGCCATGGTTTTTTGTCTACTCCTTTGCTAGAGGGTAAGTGTTTATTGCGGCACTTATCACCAAATGAACACCCTGTGGTCCTCCAAAAGTAGCATTCATCTCCGTTCACTGGCCCGGTGTTCTTTGGGTCCATTGTCTCCGACGTATTGTTCATGGTCGTAGAATTCTGATATTGCGCGACTACTGCTTTTCTGGAAGAATAAAATATTTTTTTCCATACACATAGTTCACAATGCACGGTTGTTTCCACCAATGTACCAGACCCCAATTTAACATTACCGCTTTAATTTAATAAGCACATGTACATAGGGACATCACAAAAGCAACAGAATGAAAGAAAAAAAATCTGTGTTGGTAGCAATCCTTAAATAAAATCAGCAGGATAATACAATCTCTAGATGCTGAAGAGTTGAACATGCTGTAAAAGAATTCCTTCTGAAAGTTAACTCTTCGTGGAGGTCAAATTTCAATTCCCTATATACATGTATATCATCATCACTTTAGCCAATAGAAACTCCACTGTCAAAACTCCATGGGAAACACACTGGCTGTGGGTTAGGGGCAAAAGATATTATTTCATCTCATTACATGAAGTGTGGTGTGTCACTGCTTTTAGGTAACTACTGTGCAGTGCATCATGACATGAACACAACATCTACGTGATTTTAGACATTTCAAAATCTCCCCCTTTCAATAATCCAGACAATTCAATCGGTCATCTATACAGTATGATACTGCAAAAGTGATCCTATTCATTACCAACAAATTTTAAAGCAGCATATAGGTATGTGATTTCCATGGACATGACTTATACATAGGAAATCTAGCACTGACAATAGTGGCTTCAGCCATTAACACACACATCAACTTGTGCTCATTGCTCAAATATTATCAGGAAGAAAAATCCCTTATATGTTGTGCATCCTGTTTTGTTTTTAATTCTTAAAGCTGAACAGTAACAACTTGGACTGAGTTGAAATCTGTGAAGAGACTAGGAATGGCATAGACAACCAGATGAACTGTGTCATTTCTCCAGTCTAAATGACTAGAGATAAATGAAACATGACAGAATGACAATAATATTCAAAATTTCACAAAACAATGACAATGACAACATCTATGACATTTACCTGCACACAGGCACATGTTGCTTTCAAATTTATAAAATCAAATTCTGAATTTAAAAATTTAGATATCTTTGACAATTTTTATCAGAAAGATAAATAATGCAGAACTTGAATTTCGAAGGATATGCACATTAGCATGTGTTTGAAATAAACTACGTATATATGTATCTGTCAATAATGTACCAGTTGATGCAATACTGGTAGAGTGTATGTAAGCTAAGCCAATATCCACTGGTGAAATATACATTAATAAAGTGCACCACTAGGGTACATGATATGCCCTTCTGGAGCCACATATACATCTATGTTTGCATGCTTGAGGTCACCAGCTGTAACACTGTAAAATGCATTTACAAAATGGGGCCACAGTGAACTGCTTTAAACTCCAGACACATCTTCCCTTTAAATGTATCAACTGACCCAAGTTTGATAGTGCTAGACCTCACAGTGTGCAAGATAAGATCCTGACACGATTTGAGTATGTATTGCCATAACACACCAGAACGAGGTCACAGTGACCTATTTTTGGTCTCCTAAATTGCATCAACTGACAAAGTTTGATAGTCCTATGCCTCACACAGTGAAACATGATCGAGACACAATTTCTATAGCTATAAAAATTCCAAAATGAGGCTACAGTGATCCACACTTAGTTCGCACCCCCACCCCCCTCCCCATAGTGTTCATATGACCCGGACACCATTTGAGTATGTATAGCCATAAAATTTCAGAAGGAGGTCACAGTGACCTATTTTGGGGTCATGTCACACCTTCCTTCAAAGATTCATCAATCAACGAAGTTTGATAGTCCTAGGCTTCAGACTGTGAAATATCTCATTCAGACACAATTTGAATATGCATAGCCGTTAAACTCCAGAAGGACACAGTGGCTACTCTTGGTTTGGTTTGCTTCTCCCCCCCCCCCCCCCCCCCCCCCCTCAAGATGCATCAGCTGACCATGTTTAATAGTTCTAGGCCTCAGTGTGAAAGGTATGATCTGGACAAGATTTCAGTATGTACATGTATAGACATAAAATTTTAGAATGAAGACACAGTGACCTACTTTTGTCCCCCTCCCCCCTCATCGGCTGACCAGGTTTGATCAAATACTCTTAGGCCTCAATGTGAAAAGTATGAACTGAACACAATTTGTATATGTATAGCCGTAAAATTCCAGGTGGACATAGTGACCTACTTTTGGTCCACGACACACCTTCCTCCAAAAGATGCATCAACTGATCAAGTTTGTTAGTTCTAGGCCTCACAGTGTGGAGGAAGGTATGACCTGAAAAAACCTTCAGACAGACGGACAAACTGGAAAGTCCATACCATATACAGCTCATCATAATACGGGCATGTAAAAACCTACCATTCTATTAAGGTGCTTTTTATATTTATTGAACACATTTTAAATGTTTTCCTCATAGACAGCCAATCATGATCAACATAGCAGACACATGACCCTAATATTTACCTGTGATCTTAAGCAAAATGTGGAAGTGGATTGTCTCTTGAAATATACTTGGCTGTTCACGTTTTGAACATATGATGTTTACTACAAGTTATGAAGTTCATGAGAAATTTAAGTTGGGAGGAAATTCAAAGGGTACGTACCGATGAAATACAAGATGAAAGAATCAACATTAAGTGCAATTACAGCCAAGCTTGACAAGAGCCACAAAGCTCAAAGCCATGACAAAGTACTGCTCGTAATAATCTTATCCTACAGCAGTTCATCGAAGCAAAAGAAAAAAAGCCACATGGCATGCAGACAAAGTTAGAGAGAGAGCACAACGAGCGACGAAGGCATTAGTTGAATTTCATTTTATACACAATTATGCAGCTGTATCAACCTTCTCTTATTCTGACATTCAACAATTTGGAAACAGAGGAAGCTCCCCCAGATATACATGTATAATCTAGTCTAGGATGGACAGTCTTGGAGAAATTGATTTTGGAATTTATTTGACAACAACCCACTTCCAATAACATCAATAAGAAAAGAACATTGATTAGAAAAATGTAGGCTAAAGTGATCAAAATCTCTCTTACCATTTTATGTGAAATTTCCGAGATGTTCTAAATGAAAATATAAATGCAGCTTGAATACAATTTCATTTATCGCAAGACTAAATTCTTTTCATATTGGTAGTCTTTCACATTTTATAAAAATCATCATTTCAAACCTGCAAATATATTCAATTCTGAAAACTTTACACAGGCAATATGAAAAATAAAAATGAAACCCTAAGTGAAGAAGTGATGAAATGAAGGGAATGACAGTAAATGTGTCACATTTTAAAGTATGTGAGCATGAGGAAAGTAAATAATTTGTATGACAAAATTTACAATATATACTAGCATATATACAAGTCATGATTTTATATCCATTTTAAAATGTCCAGTTTATTAATACCTCTGTCTAAACTGAGAGAAGGCCATGATTAGAGCACAGACATGACTTCCTTCCATACTCAAATTCCTTAACAGAGATTGAAAAAAATACTCACAATGATGAAATTACAATCATATACCTGGTATGTACAAAGGACCTTCAGTCTGTAAACTTAATAGTAAATAACCAAGGAAAATGTTAATAATCTCCACTTGCTAAGTTGATGTCCTTACATAATATGCATTGATTGGAATAGCCAACAATACTATGTTTTAGAATCATGACTTCAAACTATTCATTATAGATTGAGGTTAACTATGTTTCAATTGAACAGATGCTAAACAATCCAATTCAAAATATGAATTCTTTAATCATGAACAGTGAAATAAGCGATAGCTCTCCTGATCAATCATCCCAGTGAGCTAAAAAATTAGAGGAAGAAAATTCAACTCTTAAAAAAACAACTCCACCTCTATCTAGCTTTTGGAATAGCCCTTAGTAAATATAATACTTTAATGCATGAACATGAAGAAATCCCATCCCATTAACAATCCTGTATTTAGCTACACTTTCTTTAAGAATACTATCGTTCACATTTGATCCCTGCTACATGAAAAAATAAAATCTCATGATCCTGCTACAAAATGAAAACATGCACATCAACTTGGTTGAACAATGGGATGGGATAGGGTGTAGGATGTCGTACATAATCATAACATAAAGTCGCAAAAATCAGAGGCAAATAGATAACTTGAAAAATCAGTATCCAAGATTAATCAGCTATTTATGTCATACAGAACTTCGAAAGTGTCTTATCAAAAATTAAAACTCTCTTCTAAAAATCATAATAGCCAAGAATCAGGTTCATCAATTTTATATTCATTTTTATTTTGAATTTCACGTGAAATGTTTCATACTACAATCATCATTAAAGTGAGCTCATGTAAATTAGCAGTTAAAATACGAGAAATAGCTTACACAGTATTAAGCATGTATATGTACACACGTTCTATAGTTTCAAAACAAGCAATTTGGTGAGAAGTGATCCAATAGTCATTTTGTTGAGCACACAGTAATGAGGTCCTATCATGTTCTGAATACATTTTTCAAGCTGCCGGGACTTCTAGCAGGTGTCTAACCAGTTTGAATTACATGTATATGAAATGCTTTAGATCAAAATCTAACCTCTACATCTACTCATACACCCCCACCCCCACATACTCACCCTACGTATGTCTGTCTCTGTTGTGGAGTACTGACAGTTTTTCTTATTGTGAGTGTACCACTATTTACAATGGGGTTGTCAGGGAACTTTATCAGTAATTTCTGGCCTCCACATTCTGCTCCCTAAATTATTTATTAAATAAATTTAACAATTATCTGTTTCTAGAGCAGAAACTCTTCCAATCGGCAATATAAATGAAATATTGTCAAATGTTTAGGCAGCATAAGCTGTTTACGATTTAAGTGTCAATGAAGCATACAATTGTTCTAAAGGGTATACATGTACATGTACAATGTATGCAAAACTGATGATTTATGAAGTCCCACCATCCTGTGTAGAAGGCAGGTTTGATTAATGCGCCTTTTAGAGAATGCTCACGTTTTACCTGGAAAGTTTGTTTTCTTTTTACCTGTAAACATTGCATGGCTTTCCCCGCAGCCTCCTTCGTTTTGAAATTTACAAATGCACAAAATTTTTCTGGTAATGTACGTACACTGGTCACAGGACCATACCTGAGGAAATGAAACAAATGTCTAATGAAACAAACATTTAAT